>NW_022681455.1:3322500-3360000 GCF_009764315.1 Trachypithecus francoisi | reverse complement strand
AGTACCACAGGCTTGGAGCCCAGTGTGGTGAGACGCAGTAAGGATCCAGAGCCCTTGACTCTATGGTTCCTCCTCTAGAAATGTATTCTGCAGAAATGTGCGTGAGAACAAAAAGATAAACCCTTCCATCCATTAGGATGAATCCATTTACTTCATTTGTTTATCCACTTCTGTTCATCTGTTTGTATGTTCTGTTCCAGGCACATGGGGACAAAGGCAGATAAGGCTACTACTCTCTTTGCATTTGGGGAGTTAGGCAGGAAGCAACACATGAATACACCAGCGTAGCCTCACCATCATTGTTCTCAGTAGGAAAAAAAAAAAAAAAAGAAAAACTAGAAACATCGAAAATTAAAGGAAAGGGGTTAAATAAATTATATTGTGTCCATGCAAAGGATTAGTATGAAACCGTTAAAAAGAAGCAGGTCTACAAGTACCTATATGGAAAGATGGGAAAGACTTATTCAGTGAAGAAAGCAAGTTGCAGAACTCTACGTCTAGAGTAAGTCTTTTATTTTAAAGTGTTACGTATTTACACACATACATTCACACACACACCTACCAGGATTGTATCTCAAATATTCTTAATGAGTTTTTCACTTTTGCCTAAGTACAGAAGCCATTAGCATCCCATCCCTAGACAAGATTTGGGTTTATTGCAGAAAGAATACAAAGAGAAAAGATAGGAATGGCTACAAATGCAAGCAGGGCATAGGCACATATCTGCCTCTCTCTGATCTAACCCTTGTCAAACAAATAGTCATGCAGAATAAGCCTAATTAGTAAGATAATTTGTAAGCTGGGCTATTGTCTTGAAAGAGAATACTTCAGAGGTTTTTATCTCCCTGAGGCCTCTCTTGTGTTGGAGAGAAGAGGCGTCTTTCCCTTAGTCCCTCTGTCAGCTAAACCAGCAGGCTTGCAGTTCAGCAAAAGGTGGTTTGAGGTAGGAGATGGGAGAGGAGGAGACGAAAGGAAGAGAGAAGGGCCTCTGGGTCAGAAGGTCAGGTCTTATTTTTCTCCCTTCTTGGCTTGAGCCCAGAGAGGAAGAAGCAGGTTCACTAAATGAAAGTGACACTTTTATAGCAGGCTTTTTCCTCTGCTGCCTCTCCAGGACTTTGAGAAGTGCTCACTTCCGGCTGGGCGCAGTGGCTCACGCCTGTAATCCTAGTAGTTTGGGAGGCCGAGGCGGGTGGATCACCTGAGGTCAGGAGTTCAGGACCAGCCTGGCCAACATGATGAAACCCCGTCTCTATTAAAAAAAAAAAAAAAAGAAAAGAAAAGAAAAATTAGCCAGGCGTGTTGGCAGGTGCCTGTAATCCCAGCTACTCATGAGGCTGAGGCAGGAGAATCGCCTGAACCTGGGAAGCAGAGGTTGTAGTGAGCCGAGATCATGCCATTGAACTCCAGCCTGGGCAACAGAGAAAGACTCCATCCCAAAAAAGAAAAAAGAAGTGTTCACTCCCCAGCTGCTGCCACCAGCCTCAGGAGTGGCCACGTCAACTCGGGAGCACAGCCACACAGGCAAGGGCAGCCCTGGGTTGATCTCAGCGTCCCGCAGCATCCACACTGGGTGGACGTGCACTGGCCGGCCACAGGCCTACCGTGGTGGGGTGCGGGGATCCCAGGTGAGGGGCCTGGGTGGCGGACAAGACAGGGAGAGGCTCAGGGGTCTGCAGACGGCGGTGCTGAGGTGAGGTCTCCTCTGCCAGGCAAAGCCTCTCCCAGACTCTGCACAAGCCAGGGAAGGACCACTCTATGAGTGACAGTCCAGTCGCCTGCTGCAGATGCTGGGGGAAGTGGCCAGCAGGCACACGGGGACACAGCCCAGGAGTGCCAGGCCTTCTGTCCTCCTAGAGGTCATTAACTGCCCCTGCTTTTCTACCCAAGCCAGCAGGAATGGGGAGGGGAAGGCAATTCATAAGTCTGGGCATGTTTTGCCTTAAGAAAGTGAGAATTACCTGACGAAATTGTTTACATTTTCAGATCAAAATTTGAGCCACATTAGACATTAACTTAAATAATTTTTTAATTAAAAATATAGCATCATTAAAAATGTTTCCCGGCCCGGTGCGGTGGCTCACGCCTGTAATCCCAGCACTTTGGGAAGCTGAGGTGGGAGGATCACGAGGTCAGGAGATCGAGACCATCCTGGCTAACATGGTGAAACCTCATCTCTACTAAAAATACAAAAAATTAGCCGGATGTGGTGGTGGGCGCCTGTAGTCCCAGCTACTCGGGAGGCAGAGGCAAGAGAAGGGCATGAACCCGGGAGGTGGAGCTTGCCCTGAGCCGAGATCACACCACTGCACTCCAGCCTGGGAGACGGAGCCAGGACGACTAAATTAGATGTCGATAGATCAAATAATCTACATTTTTTCCTGCACTTCTGAGTTGTAGTTTGAGTAAAAAGTCTAATAAGATTCCCAAAGCTTTACTTCTGGGAAGAGGGACTGGGCACAGGGGAATGAGGCCCAACGCACACCAGGCAGGGATATTTTCCCTTCTGTTTTGTAAACCTTGTGCTTTTAAAATGTGGTTTTCAAATCAGGGAATGGAGAGATATAAAAAGAAGCCCCTGGCAAACACTTGGAAAGGCAGTTTCTTTCCTGAAATCCCGAGTCCTTTGAGTTTTCCCTCTTTCTGTGCCCTTTAATTACCAACTCACATTCAGTTTCTAGTTTTTCTCTCAATGGCTGTCCAATGGTCGCAAGAGACTTTTGTTTTTCTTTCTTTCCCGAACCTATCACCATCCTGAATTGTCAGGTAATGGCTATGGAAAGCAATGAGACAGTATTACTGCACATTTCATCCTCCCAGTAGTTCATTCCTGGCAAATTCACTGAGGGAGAAGCATTATTTAAAAGATATTTGGGTAGGGGATAGAAATAAATGAACAGACCACTCCAGGCTTCCTGCCTGTCTCCCCTCCGCATTCCCGTCAGCAGGCCTTGTTATTGGGCTTGACATCTGCAGATCTTCCTTTCAATTCGGACCCACTCCAGACTTTGAGATCCCCAGGGATCACGCAGAGTGAAAGTGAGCTTGCCTCACCCACCTCTCCAGTGAACCGGAGATCCTAAGGACTGTGATATTCCAGCTTCCTCCAAGGGAGGAGGTGGGAGAAAAATCAATGAGAGGGAAATGAAAAGGAAGAGAAGGAAGCAAACTCCCGGAAGAAGTTTGCATCCAACAGCAAAAGAGGCAACAAAAAATCACCATCAATAACTGAGCAAAAGTAGATCTAGTTCCTTCTGCATCCCAAGCATCATGCTAGGTAGGTGCTCTCACAAAATGGAGCTCAATTTTTTAAGGCGGATTTAGTTTTACTCTTTTAAACAGCTTTATTGAGGTAGAAACCCACCCACAGAGAGCATATTTCTATCCTTGCTTTTCAAATAAAACCGTGAGGTCCGGAGAAGTTGAGCAACTTCCCGCCATTGCAAAGCTTTTACACAACGGGGCAGAGATTTGGTGCAGAACTGTAAAGTCTCTGAACTCCCCTCACCTCACTCACAACACTGCTCCCGTCACAACAAAGAACGAAGGAAAAGAGCAGTCCTGGGTTGAACCCGTTTTCCTCCTGTGGAATAAACCATGACTAGGAATGCAAGAGGGGCTTAGGCACATATCT
This sequence comes from Trachypithecus francoisi, assembly GCF_009764315.1. Classification (NCBI taxonomy): domain Eukaryota; kingdom Metazoa; phylum Chordata; class Mammalia; order Primates; family Cercopithecidae; genus Trachypithecus; species Trachypithecus francoisi. Next base: position 3,356,369 of record NW_022681455.1, on the reverse strand, counting down.
GCCTCTCTCTGACCTAACCCTTGTCAAACCATGTCATTTCCTTTCCACACCAGAGTGGAGATCTCTTCTCTGCCCTATGGCTGCACACCTGCAGCCTTTGTCCATAATTCGTACACTTCACTTCCTGAAAATACCGGCCTGAAATAGCAAAGATCCGTTGGTGCTCCATCTGGGCTCTGTGTCCACGGAAATGTCGGTTTCCTGGCAGACTTCACACTGTCCCTGTAACCCTTGTCCGTCATTCCAGTTGGGGGCTATGCCCTGCTTTGGAGTGGTGTGTGTCGGTGTTGGCATGGCTTCCTGAGAGCTGTCGTTGAACCTGGGAATCAGAAGCAAACCCAGAGGAAAAGCATCCGCTCCTAAGAGCAGAGGTTCTGATATTTCTTCAGGTTATACCACAAGTAAATGCATGCACAGAGGGCAGAGTGCAGGCGGAGTGGCCAGCCACAACCACTAGAGCACAGTGGCGAGGCTGGCACACCCCCACGCACCCTCCCTGCTCACCGCAGACCCTTCGCGAATACGTCTCTCCAGGAAAAAGGGAAACAAATGCCCTGCTAGGACTAACCTTTGCTTCCACGTGGATGTGGGTTATAAGTGCACGAGCCTGCCTCCCTGAACCCAAGCCTCCTCATCCCACCCATGCTGCACCCTCAGAGCTGCCCCTGGGGCTTGGGGCCCTTAACACACTCTCGGGTAGGATCCTGGAGGTCATCCAAAACATGGGATTTTCAATGCTTGTTCAACCCCACAGACACCTCTCTAGGACCATGTCACCAGCTAGCCGTTTCAGACGGGGTCTGGGGACAACTCCACCTCTGAGTGTCTCATTGACTTTTTCATCCACTCGGCACTTTGAGTGCTTTCCTCATGTGATGTCGATTTATTGATCTCCTGTTGTATGCCAGGGCGCTCTTTAACGTATCCTCCTCTGCACTCCTCTAGACATTATCCCAAAGCCAAGGGTTAGCCACTGGGGAGACGGGAAATCCATCTATGTCCTTGGAGAGGCCAGACTTGTGCACCAATAGCTGGGACACAAGTCTGTAGTAAGAATGAGGAACACGTGTCCCTTCCAGCTTTTGAGATAAGGTCTGAAGAGAAGTGAAGACTGAGGCCTGAGGTAAGAAAGGGTCTAGTCCACCTGTGCTTGTCCAGTCCACTCAGAGCCAAGCTCTCCTGACACAAAAAGCCGTGTAGGGAAGCTGGCGCGGGGCCCTGGGTTCCACAGCACAGCCCCCTTCTGAAGCACCTGCTGGACATGCCTCAGCCCCTGTCCATGGTGACAGCCAGAGCTCAGGAGCCCCAGTTTTTGATAACAGTTGTAAAAGTCCTACATTGAAAATATGAAAACATCATTAAGGTAACCTATCAGCTCAAAGGCACGATCTTATTTTAGAACTATTGTCTGCATTAGGTGTTGCCATCTTTCTTTTTTTTTTAATTTTAATTTAAGTTCTGGGATACATGCGCAGAACAACACAGGTTGTTGCATAGGTATACACGGGCCATGGTGGTTTGCTGCACCTATCAACCCATCATGTAGGTTTTAAGCCCCGCAGGCATTAGGAGTTTGTCCTAATGCTCTCCCTCTCTCTGTCCCCGCCCCGTGAGAGGCCCCCATGTGTAATGTTCCCCTCCTTATGTCTTAACAAACTCCCTGATCCTGGGATAACTCCTCATTCAGAGAAGCGGGAAATCATAATAATAGCTAACCTCGTGGACTCTGCCATGTGCCAGGCCCTCAGGTCTCAGCACCCACCAGCTCATTAAATACTCAGACAACTTTCCAAGCTGGAAACCACCACTATTCCCATATTAGAGTGGAGGAACCTGAGGCACAGAGAGGCTTATGAACTTGCATTAAGGTCCCACAGCTAGCAGGTGGCAGAGCTTGACCCAGATGGTTGAGCGCCGGCATGTATGTGCCTCCATGAAAAGTAGATATTTAATCTCCAGCTTTGGGTCCCTAGTGAGATCCTCAGTTGTGCCTCAATGAACCAGTGAGATTAGATTAACAGTAGAGTGAGAGGATATAAAGGCAAGTCTCACTCGTTGGAACCTAAGAATTCAAACTAGAATCTCTTTTCCCCAAAGTCACTTCCAAACTTAAATGGGGCCAACTTTCTCTTGACATGACAACATGGGTCTTTTGATCTGATTAGTAAATTGCAATCTCTTAGTATCATACCTCTTGAAATACAGTTTCTTCTTCCCACCCTGAGAAGTACAACATGGCCGCTGGTTATGTAGACTTTGCTGGGTCTTTTGTGGCTCTTTAGAAGGCCGGACAGTTTCTGGGGACTGTGGTGGTGAGCATATGTTTGTGGACATTCTAGACTAAAGCAAAGAGGAAAACTGTTTGTGATACTTCAATTACCCCTCCAAGTCTTTTCTTATTGTCTATTTTTCAATCAATTTTATCTGAGAGAAAGGGTGGTGGAGGTGATAAGCATATAGCATGATTCTCCCAGATCAGAAACTGTCTGATAACAGAGCTAGGCCACACACTTTCCACGGGTGCCTCATTCCAAGGGGGCTCCCACAGAGCTGCCGAGCATGTCCTTTCAGGGTACCACGAACGCAGAACGGTCCCGCGTGGTAGCCGGTTCCTCCAGATCCGGCGGATGCATCTTCCCCATGCATTGGTAAAGGGCCAACAGAGTGCGAGAACTGAGCTTCAAAGCTCGAGTCTCCACACTAGAAACGGCAGCTTGGTTTTTCTTCCAGGATTAGAATAATCATAAAAGAAATTGTTCGCCCTGAGAGCCTCATTCATTCCTGTGAAATCAAAACTGAAAAAATCCCTTCTCAGCCCTTAGGACTTGGTCAGAATGAACGTTGCTGTCATAATTTCTGAATGACTGGCAAGATTCGATAAGATGATGAACGATGAGCAAAGGGAGCTTACCTCTCCCAGCTCTGCACAGAGGGACTGAATCATAGCGCTGCAATAAAAACCCCAGTGGCCTAAAGATCTGCACTTTAGCAGGAAGCATACAGCACGTTAACACACCTCCAAAATCCAATTGCCTCTGTAAGTCCTTGCTGCAAAGAGAAAGAGTTAGAGCTGGTTCCATGAAGCCCTAATTGCTTTTAAGTAAAACAAAATGAAGACTATACGGTTTGGGTAAATATGTGCTGTCTGCTGATAAAACTGGGATCTGACATGACCAAAGGGAGTAAGCCCATAATGATTATGGAAGACAGGAAAAACACGGTGCTACTAGATTTATCTTCTGTGACTTTGCCAAACTTCATCCCTCAGAATACTTAAACTAAAATAAATTAACTCATGAAACCTCTAAAGCTTTGCCTGCTTTGAAGCCAGGGTTATGTTCAAATCTTGTCATCTGACAGCAAGAATTGATTTCCCATGCTTCAGATTCATAATCTTTCTCAACCAAATTCCCCTTGAGGGCAGAAGTGCTCACTTTTCCGGCTGCAGGAGTGTCAGGGCTGATGGCTCTCAGCTGAACCCTCTCCCAGACGTGCCCTCTGGTGAAGACAATGACCTGAGACCATGACCCTTCCCAGATGGCTGCACCCAATGACTGGACACAGAAGAGCCCAGGGCCTTTCCTCCAAATACGACAAGGAGCATCCCAGCTATAGAGTTCCCACTGGAAACTAATCATTTTGTTGCAAAGATAGGACAGCTCAGTTTTTGCCTAGTCAGTGTCTAGCCCTCATCCTACTTGTGTAGCAGGCATGGATCCTGAGAGCTGTCCCCATTAAGCTTCCTACATGCAAGTCTCCTTTTCAGAGTCTGTTCCTTGGGGAGCCACAGTGATCAAATCTAAGAGACTCACTGACATCACCAAGTGAGTAGGTATAGATGGAAAAACAAAGGATCCAAGGACAGAACATGGGGTGCCCCAATATTTAGAGGTCCAGGAAATGAGAAGAAAGTAGGCAAGGGACCAGAGAAGGCACAAGCAGAGGGCAAGGGGGACAGCCAGGAGTGTGGGGTGTCCAGGGAGGCAGGGGAGGGTTTACGGAGGAGGATGATTCACGGTGTCAGATGCTACTGCTCAGGAAGATGAGGACTGGAAATTGACCTTGGTATGAGCAATTCAGAGGTCACTGTTGACAAGAACAACAATGATGATAACCGTCATTGGAATAGCACGTCACAGTTTTCAGAACACCTCATTTGACTGCAAAAACAGCCATGGGGAATGAATAGGAGAGGTATTTTATTACACTTATGAAGATGGTGTATTCATCGTGGTTCTCCAGAGAAACAGAACTAATAAGATGTGTGTGTGTGCATGCATATAATGTGTGTATATGAATATGTAGATATATGATTTATATAATACATGTAAGGAATTGGCTTATATGGTTTTGGAGGCTGACAATTCCCCAGATCTGTGGGATGAGTTGGAAGCTAAAGACCCAGGAGAGCTGATGGTGTCAGTTCCAGTCCAAGTCTGACGGCCTGAGACCCAGGAGAAATGATGGGGTATTTCCAGTCCAAAGACCAGCAGGCTCCAGACCCGGGAAGAGTGAATGTTTCACTCCAAGTCTGCAGGCAGGAAAAAGATGATGCCTCAGTTCGAAGGTTGCCAGTCAGGAGGAATTCTCTCTTACTCGTGAGAGAGTCAGGTCTTCATTCTATTAGGCCCTTAATGGATTGGATGCGGCTCACTCACGTTGCAGAGGGTCACCTGCTTTACTCAGTCCACCAGTTCAAATGTAATCTCATCCAGAAACACCTTCAGAGACACACCCAGAATAATGTTTGACCAAATGTCTGAGCACCTCATGGCTAAGTCAAGTTGACACATGAAATAAACCATTACAGATGGAAAAGTTGCATTGCAGAGATCCAACATGGTTGGGCCAGCATTGCAGGCCCCATAAGAGGCAGAGCTGAGAACCAAATCCAGTTGATTTAAAACCCTATCTCTTCCACTCCATCACACCATGGTTAACATGGGCTGCGTTCCTGGATTCCTGGAGACAGTTTTTTGTTGAAAGGTTCAATAAGCATGAGTCTGTAATAGCTCAGTTGTGGCTCTTCCTGGGGGCAGTCATGACTATGGGCCCACCCACCTGTAGGCGTCATGCATTTGGAAAGGCAGTCCCACTTCCTGTGTAGCCTGTCTCCATCTGTTTGTTCTGGGAACAAGCCAGCTGTGGCACAGGCAACTGTGTGAGACGTGTAAGTCAGAGAGGAATCCAGGCACACTGTGCAACACAGACAATGCACAGTGGATATCACAGGTTGAATTGTGTCCCCCAAAATTCATATGTTGAAGCCCTCACCCTTAGTACCTTAGAATGAGACTGTATTGGGGGATAGGGCCTTTAAAGATAAAATGTGGTCATTAGGATGGGCCCTAATCCAGTATGACTGGTGTCCTTCTAAGAAGAGGAGATTGGGGCACAAATGCACACAGAGGAATGACCACATGAAGACAGGGAGAAGACAGCATCTGCAAGCTGAGGAGAGTGGCCTTGAAAGGATTCAACCCTGCTGACGCCCTGATCTCAGACTTCCAGCTTCCAGAACTGTAAGAAAATAAAATTCTGTTGTGTAAGCCACCTATTCTGTGGTATTTGTTACGGTAGCCCTAGCAGACTAACACATATTTTGCGACCATGCTGGGGAGTGGTGCTGTAACAAATACCTAAAAGTGTGGAAGTGGCTTTGGAAGTGGGTCATGAGTAAAAGCTGGAATAGTTTCGGGGTGCAAATTAGAAAAGCCCAGATTGTCTTGAAGAAATCATTGGTAGAAACATAGACATTATAGGCAGTTCTGGTGAGGGCTCGGACAGAACAGAGGAGAGCTGCAGAGAAAGCTTCCCTCCTCTTAGAGAACATCTAATCACCATGAACAGAATGATGCTAGGAATATGGATGTACAGTTCTTCTGGTGAGGTCTCCATCAGAAATGAGAAACATGCTACTGGAAATTGAAGAAAAGGTGATCCTGGTTATGAAGTGACAGAGGACTTGGCCGAACTGTGTTCTGTCCTGTGGAAAGTAGACATTGTATATGATGAACTTGGATGTTTAGCTGAGGAGATTTCTAAGCCAGGTGTTGAAGGTGCATCCTGCTTTCTGTGTCTAAGCCTCCAGTCCATGGTGTTTTTTAAGGCAGCCCTAGAAAGCTAGTACAATAGGAAAGCCCCTGGCTGGCTCTGGAAGCTCTGTTGTTTGCCTGTCAGTGGTGACAAGAGGGCTGAGGGACACGAGGCAGAGTAGTGGGAGGTCGGAGACCACAGTACACCTGGGCTTTCTCTGTCTCTCCCTGAGAACCAGGAGGCGCAGTGATGGCTCCCACTCTGCTCTCCATGGCCCCTCACTGGAGAGATCCCGTGGCTCCCGGCCATGGTGAAGCCTACCCGGCTCCGAGGGCAGAACTTCTTCTCTGGAACCTAACCCCTGTGCAGGAGTCTCTTCGTAGAGAGGAGAATGGATGTGGCAAAACAAGACTTGCCTTCCACTCTGCTTGGTTTTTCCTTGAAGAGTCAACAAACACTTCCTGTAGAAAAGCAATACCACAGTCACATTTTTAAAAAAGCAAATACTGCATGATTTAACGTATATGTGGAATCTAAAAAAGTCAAACTCACAGAGGCAGAGAGTCAAAGAAGGGTGGTCACTAGGGCCTGGGGGAAGGAGGCTGTGGGGAGATGTTGCTCAAAGCATATGAAGTTTCAGTTAGACAGGAGACATAAGTTCAAGAGACCTACATACAACAGATCTATAGTGAATAACAATACATTGTGCATTTGAAAACTGCCAAGAGAGTAGATTTTCAGTGTTCTCATCATCAAAAAATGGTAAATATATAAGGTAATGCATATGTTCATTAGTTTGATTTAGCCAGTCCACAATGTATACCGTATATAAAAACATCACATTGTACACCATAAATATATACAAGCTTTATTTGTCAATTAATTTTTTAAAAAAGGAAACTGTCGTCAACCCCTAGGGGCTGCAGCAGGTCCAGTGTGTCCTAAGAGAGGTACCTCATCGAGGCTTCTGGTCACGGAACAGCAGGAATTACATGCATGCACATTCGATGGCCTCCTTTGGAGTTCTGTGTAGTGGGGCCCAGTGCCCCAGGACCTGTCAAATGCAAATGTTTCTAGCTTCACAAAGGAGGTGAGGAAGGGTGCAATGCTGACACACGCCCACTCCACCACCACCAAAACACACACAGAGCTCCCCCAGGCCGGCCAGCTACCCCAGGATCCCAGCTGACTTTATTCCGCCTAAGAGGCCAGAGCCTAACTCAAGGATTGAAACCCTTGCATTACAACAATCATTGGCCTTCCTCCCCCTAGGCCTTAGAGCATCTGGTAGAGGTGCAGGAGGACGCCCTGAGTGCAAACGGAGACAGATCACCTCTGAGGATCCTTAAGACTCTACAATTATTTCTTTGCAGAGATGCACCAATATTGCAGCATAATATTTGATCATGCGAATCTGATTCTCCCACTGGCTTCCCTTATAAAATCTAAGATGTGTCCCCAAACAGCCAGAAACTGTCCCCATAGACTGCAACGAGGGCACTGATGAGAAAAATCTTTGTCAAGCAACTGCCGTTTCTAGGAGAACTTGACCACGAGGCATGTGTTTGGCTTCCTCCGGGACCCCTTCCCCTCCCTGACAGGGGAGAGCTGGCCTTTTGCCCATTTTTCTGCGGCACCCATCCCCAGCTGGCTGCTTCCTCTCATCAGGAAGTCTGACTTCATTTCTCCACTGCAGTCACCACTCTCTCTCCCCACCTTGGGTTCCCCAGGGCCCATCTGACCCTAAATCCAGGTTTTAGCCCCCGCCACACTTCTGCCTCCTCACCAATTTCAAATGCACATATTCTTCATCTAAAAATAGAGCTGATGTTAACATTGGCTTATTAGTGCACATCTATTTTAGCTTCTAAGTCAGTCTAGAACACATGTCCCTGTCCCCACCTCTGGTGGTACCAGCCTCAAGCCACCATCGTGTCTCTTGGACTGACGCACAAGTCACCCTGATAACATCCCCCTGCCCTGCCAGTCTTTTTTTTTTTTTTTTAATTCTTTTTTTTTTTCCTTCTTTCCTCTTTTTTTCCTCTCTCTCCTCCTAATACACACTTTTTTTAGTAAGGGGAATACCATGATGTCGCTCTAGCCCGGCCCCTGTAGACGCGACCCCGGGGCCTGCTGTTAAAACCACTGTAGAAGCGAGAGCGGGAACTGTTGTAGTTGGTGGTCCGGGCGTGGTAGCGGGCTCGTGGAAAACCCCGGTCTGTTGTGCTGATGCCTGGTCTGTTGGTTCGTTTTGGGATCACCTTGATTTGCCTTCCTCTAAATAGGGACTCATCTAAGGCCAAGGAAGTCCTCACTGACTCTTTGAGAACTCTATATACGCAAACCCTTTGGGATGGCCACTAAATTTGTCACAGAGTATGGTAACACGGTTGACTGATCCACAGCCATGAAAGTGAGCTTCCAGCTCTTCTGCTGTTGCACCATAGTCCACATTGCCAACATAGATGGAACGGGCATCAGCCTCCATCTTCTCCTCAATGGACATGATCACTGGGCCAGCATTGCCTGGAGGTGGACTCATATTCATCTGCTTCTCTACCTCGTTCTGTAGCTCCTTTAGCTTCTCAGCTTCTTCCTCCATCTCCCTGACTCGAGCTTTGATAGCTTCCAGCTCCGGGTCCTCAATGGCGCCATCCCCCGGGTCACCCTCGACCAGTCCCGGCTCCTCCTCCTCCTCTTGGCTGCCGGGGGCTCCCGAACCAGGCCCAGGGCCTGGAGCTCCCGGGGGGGCGCGGGGCCGGGGCGGCTCCTCTTCGGGCCCGGGCTCCGGCTCGGGCTCCAGCAGCAGCTCCTCAGGCTCCAGGCCGTTCCCGTAGTCCCCTGCGCCCCCCGGGGCTCCCCACCGGCCCCGGGCACAAGATGGCGCCGCCGCCCGGGCCCGGAGCCCCGACCGCCCGCAGCCCCCGCCGCCGCCGCCGCCATCGCCGCTCGCCAGTCTTGTCTCTGCAGCACAAGTTGATGAATTTTTCTTCACATGCAAAGCTAGTGATGCCACTTCTCTCCATCACTCTTAGGACGAAATTCAAACCCGTTCAGTGGCTTCCCAGGCCCTGCAAGCCCTCTCCTCTCTGCCCAGTTCATCCCTCACCACTTGCCCGAGGATTGGGTGCTTCAAACCTCAACACTTCTTTTCTGTCTCTCAAATTCATCCTCTTCGCTCAGATGGTCCCCTTTCTCCTCTCCAGCTGTCCTCCCTGCACAGCCTGGCTCACTCTACCTCCTTCTTCCAGCCACAGCTCTGTTGCTACCTCCTCCAGGAAGCCTTCCATGACCTCTCAGCTCTAGTGTGAAAAATCTTTCTCTGTGCTCATCTAGCCTCACACAGTCCCATCCCAGGCTTTTCAGGTGGTGGTGTGACAGCCTTTCATTTATCTGTGCCCTCTGCTGCACCTGACTAGAAGCTTCATAAAAGGAGGACTGTGCCTGTTTTATTCACCATTTTACCTCCAACACCTAGCACAGTTGTTCATTGTGGTGTCCACTTGACTGGGCTAAGGGATGCCCAGATAGCTGGTAAAACAGTATTTCTGGGTGTGCCTGTGAGGGCGCTTCCAGAAGAGATCAGCATTTAAATCAATACACGGAGTAAAGAAGGTGCATCCTCAGCAACATTAGTGGGCGTCATAGATAGACGCCCTACCTGGTTGGTGCCCAGATAGAACCAAGAGGCAGAAGGAGCTCACTCCCTTTCCCTCTGCTTGAGCCGAGACGTCCATCTTCTCTTGTCCTCAGACATCAGCACTTCCAGTTCGGGCCTTCAGACTCCAGGGCTTATTATTAACTGATTGATGAACTAATTATTAACTGATTTATACCACAAACTTCCCCAGTTCTCTAGCTTACTGACAGTAGATCAATGGACTTCTGAGCCTCCATAACTGCCTGAGTCTCCTCTTTCATCTCCTCATAATAAGTCTCCTCTTTCATCTCCCTTCCTATATATGTATCCTATTGGTCTGGATAACCCAGGGCTCTCCAGGTTCTGGAGAACCCTGATTAATACAACAGTGCTCAGAGCATAATAGGTGCTCACCGAAAATCTGTTGAAAGAATGAGTGACCACTGGGCAGATTCAGTAAGATGATATGTCTAAGAGAGCTTGCTCTCATTTAAGTGCCACGCACAGCGTCCAGTACACCACGAGTGCTCAGCTCCATCTTCATTCCTCTCTTCGCTTCAGCCTTATAAAGTAGGGATTATAAAGTAGCCTTATAAAGTAGTGAAACCCTGCTTCACTGGAATGTTGTGAACATTAAATCAAATAAAGGATATGGCAAACTGTGGAGTGCTCTTGACATGTTAATGAGTATATTATGATAATGTGTGTTTGTCTTCTTAGCTCAGCTAGGCGGAAGTTTCTTTAGGATTGACAGTCTTAGGGCAGCGAGGATGCCTGGAGTACAGGCAGTGAGGGGCAGAGGAGGCCAAGAGGCCAAGTGGAGACTTGGAGGGAAGCAGAGCAGGGGGAAGTGGTGAGGGTGAGGATGGAGACAGTGGCCACATCAACAGAAGACGCTGCATTCGCCAGTAGTCACTCTGTGCCCCCCACCATGTTGTTCCTGGCATTGAGGATACAATGATAAACCCGACAGGTGGGGCCTGCCTTAAGGATTACATCGAGTGAGCGGAAGACACTGAGCGCCAGCCACCTGTATCCACTCACTCATTCTCACTGCAACCCCGCAGGGGAAGTGGTGTTAATTTTTTTTCCTTTTACAGAGGAGGAAATGGAAAAAGGGAGAGGCTAAGCAAAGTTCCAAAGGAAGGCCACACCGCTAATAAGTGGCGGAGCCAGAATTTGAACTCGGGCAGTCTTGCACCAAGATAAATGATAACATTTAGAACAATAAGAATGCTTACCAGCTGAGAAAAGCATCTTTGAACCATTTCCTAGCAGAGGCAAACAGAAGAGGAACCTGGGAGCCTGTTGGGCATGGGAAATGATAAATGCTGGAATAACCCAAAAGCATCTTTGAACCATTTCCTAGCAGAGGCAAACAGAAGAGGAATCTGGGAGCCTGTTGGGCATGGGAAATGATAAATGCTGGAATAACCCCCGCTCAGAGGAAGACGGTGATCCAAGCCCCCATGGAGCTGCAGCACTTCTGAGAGGGTGTTTGGTTTTGATGAGATGCCTGCGTATCTCACCCTAGAGAACAAACTGCCTAATAAGAATATGTGCTATGTCTCAAGACTCAAAACTTTCTGAAGGAGTGCAGTCATGTACTTAACAAAGGGGACACCTTCTAAAACATGTGTCATGAGGCAGTTTTGTCGTGTGGACATCATAGAGTGAACTTATACCTAGATGGTAGAACCTGTTACACACCTAGGCTGCATTGTACAACCTAGTGCTCCTGGAATACAAACTGAACAGCAGGTCACTGCACTGAATACTGTAGGCAACTGTGACACAATGGTAAGTATTTGTGTATCCAAACATATCCAAAGAAATGATACAATAAAAGTGCAGTTTTAAGACCGGGCGTGGTGGCTCATGCCTGTAATCCCAGCACTTTGGGAGGCTGAGGTGGGCGGATCACCTGAGATCAGGAGTTCAAGACCAGCCTGACCAACGTGGAGAAACCCTGTCTCTACTAAAAATACAAAATTAGCCGGGCATGGTGGCGCGTGCCTCTATTCCCAGCTACTTGGGAGGCTGAGGCAGGAGAATCGCTTGAACCCAGGAGTCAGAGGTTGTGGTGAGCCAAGATAATGCATTGCACTCCAGCCTGGGCAACAAGAGTGAAACTCCCTCTCAAAAAGAAAAAAAAAGTGCAATGTTTAATCTTATGGGACCACTGTCCTATATGCAGTCCACTGTTGACCAAAACATCAATATGCAGCACAGGACTATATAAGTCACAGTCTAAATCTAAGATCAACAAACCATAGGCCTCTGTAGTTTGGTCTCTCATCACAGGCCAAATCCGGCCCACAGTCTGTTTTTGTAAATAAAGTTTTATTGGCACACAGCCATGCCCATTGGCCCACATATGGTCTATGGCTGCTTTCCTGCTCTGACTGCAGAGTTCTGCTATTGTGACAGAGACCATCTGGCCCAGGAAGCCTAAAAGAATTACTATCCATCCCTTTATGCGAAAAGTTTGACACTCCCCCACCCTACTCCACCCACCAGCACAAAAAGGTCTGACTCCAAAATGAGAAAAAATGTTTCTCAGCCTGGGCTCCACTGTGGGAGCCCTCGCCCAGTTAACTCACTCCACTACCTAGGGATGTCTTTTGTCTGCGTTATCTAGATAATCTTAGCAACTATCCCCTCCCTACGATCCTTGGCAGTAAATCTCTCAGCTACTTGGAGTTTATTAACCCTTTCAGGCTCTGTAATGGCACTAAGAACCCCCTTACCTGGAAATCTGACAGCAAAATTTTTGTTGGAAATTTTTTTAAAGGTGAATTCAACCTTACATGGCCCCCAGACAAAGTTTAAATCACCTTTAAAAAATTCAAACAAAAATAAAGCCTGACCTGTCTCATGTCCCCAGGCCGAGACTCAAGGCAAGTCCCTTAGCCAGGGGCTCACGGAGGCCTGGGGAACCCGGGGTGAGCCCATAGCTGAGCAGGGGTTAAGAGCAGCGGACCTCAGCACCTGGATGCTCACTCACAGCTCAAAGCTGGGCGAGTCCCTGCACCAGGAGCCGCATGTCCACCTCTGCTCATGGAGCGCACAGGAATGTGCATGTTGAGGCCAGGGTGGATATATCCAAACTCCCCCTGGAGAATCCTGCCCTCAGCAAGTTTTGTTTCATGGTGTGAACAGCCCTCTTCAGCGGCACAGAGAGAGGGGCAGGGGCTAGAAGGAATTGTTTAGCAAATAAACTCAAGAGTGGCACAGGCAGAGGGGGCAAACAGTGGCATTCTCACTCCCACTTCTCACACACCTGCTCAGGGTGCGGTGAAGACAAGGACCTGTTGAGGCAAAGATAGTGAAGTCCCTGTTTGATCTCTGTGGGCAAAAAGCACAAGAACGAGATGCAATTCCGTTGCTATTAAGTCCGGGAAGAGGTTTTCCCAAGTTGAAAGGACAGTGTGTCACCCACTTATACCAGACACAGGCTACAGTTGGTTCTTGTGTGTTTGCGGGAGATGGGGAGTGTTAGTTTTGAAGTGCCAGCTAGTACCCATAAGGTTGCTTGTGTTTTGGTTTTTTGGTTTTTTTTTTTCACTTATTTTGCTATCTGTCTGTTGTTTTGCAAGGGGTGTGTTTTCCCTATGAATGGTCTCAGATAATCAAAATATTAAAGGTGCTAGAAGCGTAAAATGGGAGTAGCAATGTCAGGTGGCAGGGAAGCCTGCACGCTCCCCTCAGCAGGCAGCTGGAGCCCTCCTAGTAAAACAGTGGTAGATGGCATGGGTAGAGCATTTGCCATGGCTGCACCTGTGCAAGATGTTTTCCGGGCATTACCTCAGTTGGCCATGTCATAGGGATTCTGCAAAGTAACTGTGAGTGATGCATATGCCCCCATAACACAGATGAGAAAACCGAGGTACAGATGAGTGAAGTAACATTCTGAGTCTGGGCTCCATCCAAAGCAGAGCCTGAGACAGACTTGGGTACAAGTAGGTAACTTGGGAGTTGATCCCAGGAAGCATGAGGGACAGGAAAGCAGAAGACGTCAACATAAGGGTGTATGAGATGCATGACGTCCCCAGAATTGTGCAACTAAAGGAGAACATGTCTGCACCAGCTTTCAGCCTGGTGTTACCTCTTCAGGACAGAAAGTAAAAAGGCCTGCAGGACACTCTCAAGGCACAAGATGACCACATCCTCCTGGGCAGCAGTCACAGGGGGCTGAGGTGGTAAAATGTGGGAGCAGCGGTGACTGTTGCTGCAACACTTGGGGAATAATTCAAATTTGGGTCTCTAACTCAGAGACTATTCTCTCCATTACCACCCTCCCATTTGACTGGCCCTGGGGAGCAGAGCTTTTGCTGGGCTGCGCAGAGGACAGGAGTCCTCTGCCTGATCTTGCTGGGCTCATCACCTGCCTCCTTGGGCACTTGCTTCCAAGTGTGGTGGAGAAGTCTGGCCTATATGCCCCCATCAAAATGCAATTTGTCCTGCTGGCAGGGTGAAGATTGGCCACCTTGATGAAGTGAGACCTGCAGAAGTCCAAAGCTGCATGGTTCTGCAGGCTGTGCACTGTATGACCCCAGAAACACTGTTCCCTGTAGAGCAAAGTGAACAGTGCCCCCTAGAGTTGTGCAGTGAACAACAAGAGACTCATATAAAGTGGTTCTGGACTCAGGACATTCACGGCCAGAGGTTTCCAAAAGTGCATCTGTTCTCAGAGGCTCTTGGGGCCACTTGCTCTTGGATGGGGCCCATCAGCATGGCGCCTTGGCCATGGGCCCTGCCCACCCTTGAGGCCCTCAGCACTTGCTTAAATCTCAGCTGTCCGCTGTTTTCCATTAGTTGTTGAGGCCCCGTTTCCAAGCAGCAGTGATCACCCATTTGCCTCCCATGCACACCCTTGGAGTTTGAAAGAACGGCTGCATAATGTGACCACCACCACTGGAGAATGTTCTGCCGCTGGACAACCCTCTCTGATGAGAATCTTGATGGTCTCAATGCTCAGTGGAGTTAGGGGCAGCTTTGCAGGGAGCATCGCATTATTGGTTGTCGGTTGTCCCTTTCTCCACAACCAGCATTAGAAACTGGCACCAAAGTGAAGAGAGGTAAGAATGTGAGTATCAGGGATGCCTTTGCCGGTAACCCACATGTGAGACCAAAGGCCATCTGCCTCCTTCTCTCAGAAATGTAATAACTACGGTTCAGGATCTATAATTTAATTATAGATGTCATAGGATGTAAGAGAAACATGAACACTCTTCTCAAATGCCAAAGTCTGTGCCTTAAGTAAAAGAACTTTCTAAGAGACTTGAAAGGTAAAAACGAGAAGCTCATGCTGCAAACACTTCTGTGCTGTTTCTTTTCTGCAAAATTTCAGTTAATCTCTGTGACCTCACTGGTGGGGAATAAATGTGCACAGTTAATGAAAGACAAGAGGTTGTGGACCTAACGGTGCGAGGGAATCAAACCTTTTCCTAGACACCCATTGCCTCACTGATGATCTCACCATCCTGAAAATATTCAGAGAATCTGTGGATGCTCACTTTCATGTCAGAGGATATTCACTCATTCACTCCTCAAAGGTCAGGTGCCTCGATGCAATTCCCACCCTCAGGGGTTCACAGCTGAGAGTCAGGAGAGAGAACAAACCACATAACAGTTACAATACGACGGGATGAATGCTATGATAGAAGAGAATTTTGTTCTATGTGCAATAGGAGCACAGAGAAGGGGACCCACTTGTACTGCCTGGGTGAGTCAGGAAAAGAATGAGTCAAGATACAACATACTAGTTGAGTCTTAAGGAAGAGCAGTTTTCCAGGGGATGAGCTGGAAGGGGCATTTCAAGCACAGCAAGGAGAATATGCTAAAGTTTAGAGGCTTAAAGCGTTGTGCCATGTTCAGAGGGCTTATGTGGTTTTCTGTGACTGAAGTATGGGGTGCAAGAGGCAGGTGAGGAGAAGTCAGAAGAGGCTTCATGAGCTGAGGCTGAAACTAGGCTGGAACCCCACTACGGTGACAGCTTTAGGATGCTGCCTCCAGGGACCCTTGCATTAATTGTTTTGTGGAGACCAGGATTAAGCTGAATTAAGTGCTTAGTTTAGCCAAGCTTGCAGCCTTTGCCTCCTTAACCATAAAAGGAGGTAGTGTCTCTCACTTGATGAGATTTGAAAAGTAAGGGACATCTTGCCCGAAATATCCTCTCTACTAGCTTGACACAAGACAGGAAATGTCACTATACGAATGGCCTCTTGGCCTTCAACATCCCTTAATAAACATACAAATAGCCTAGGAGGAGAGAACACCCTGCATCTTGCAGTTTACTGTGCATTTTCCTGGTTACTAATGGGATGAGCATCTTTTCATGTGTTATTGGCCACTCATGGTCCCAGTTCTCTGAACGCTTGTCCCATGCTTTCCCTAACTTTTCTGTTGAGTTATTTCATATTGGCTTGTAGCAACTCTTTATGTCCTTTGCTTGCTAATCCTTCGTCAGGTATATGTGTGACAAATATCTTCCCCCAGTTTGGCAGCTTGTCTTTTTATGAACACCAGAGAGATGTGTTAGTGAATCTCTCTGCTAACACCTGCCTGGGAAAAGTGATCACCTTTGTGCCAGACAAATGGTCAAGAGCTAGGTTAGGACCTAAGACAGAGTCTGAGGAGGAAGGGAGGAATGTGACTCTAGTGAACAGGGTAGGGCATTGCAGAGGGAGGATAACGTCCCAGCACTTGGCTTACATTCCTTCCAACGGATCAGGCAGGCGCCTGTTACTGCCTCTGCCAGCAACTTCCTCCGCCCGCATGGTCCAGCCATAATAATCCACCTTTCAGATCTCAGGATTTGCCATGATCTCTGCCTCTGGACTTTTCCCATGCCATTCTCTCTAGAAGGGTTCCACTTCTAACCCCTTTCCAACCTGCTCTATCCAGAAAATCTTGCTGGTCCTCTAGTTCCCTCCTGGCGTCCTCACCTTTGGGGGCTTCCCAGTCATATCAGGACCCAGTTAGATCCCAGTTAGAATCCCTCCCCTAGGCTCCTGTGGGAATCTTAACTCAGCCCTGCCAAGACTCTCACCTTTTACTCATCACAAAACTATGTGTTTGTCCAGATAGATCCTTAACTTTTGTGGGCAATGCCTTCTACATTCCACACATTGTCTAGCACAGTGCTCGATGCCTAACTATGTGACACATTCTTTAAAGAGTGAAATGACTTGATAAAGGCAGTTTGGAATGCAATGACACTTTTTAATTCGGCTTCCCAGATCTAGCATAAATATAGTCATTTTTAAATCAACATTTGCGTGGTAAATCTAGCATTTTTTGTGTAAGACACAAGATACTTCCAGTTGAAGTTAGAACTTTCATAATCTATATTTCACTCTGAGGAGGACCTCACAGACAACCACCTGTGGGTGGTGCCCGGACAGCACCAGCCCAGACCCGAATCACTGTTGGAGGAGGGCCACTCTGGGCCCACACCGGACTATGATGTAAATGCAAGGCAAACCTTGATTGTGTTAAGCCTTTATCACAATCAGTATTCATTTATTTCATTTCCCCTGTTAAAACAACTTCCTTTTGGAATTGGCTTTGAAATCTGTTTGGAATATGTTCAGTGCTATCCAACTATTATCCTTTGAATATGAATGAACTGATCCAGTCACTTCAACAAATATGTGTTAAGCACCTAGTATATTCTAGGTAGAATGACAGGGGCTGGGAAACATACCAAGAAAAGTCTCTGCTCTGCATGAGCTCACAGTATGGTGCACACAGTAGCGCTTCTGCATCCAGCAATTCCTCTAAGGCTGGGTGCAAGAAGTGGCCTACCATGACATCAAGTAGAAAAACACTTGAGTTTTAAGTCATAAAGCTTTTTCCTTGGAAAACATTGTAAACAAGAGTAACTGCTATCCTGTCAGTGGAACCGCATGTTAAATCCATAGCCATCCAAACAACAATACTGAATAGCTCCATTCTGTGACCGAGAGGCCCTACTTCCTGGCTTTGGATGAGCTGTGACGAGCCTGCCGGAGGGGCTGCACAGTCTGCAGTGGGAAGTGACTCGCTTGGGACTCTTGATGTCTCAAGATGATTCCTGGGTTGGGTTGTTGAGTTGTTCAGTTGTCGTGTCTTTTTGGTAAGCAATAGGCCTCTTTTGTGCTTCTGTCTCCCCATGTATGACCCAAAGAAGAGGATAAACACCCTTATGCTGTGATATGGTTTGGATCTGTGTCCCTGCCCAAATCTCATGTCAAATTGTGATCCCCAATGTTGGAGGAGGGGCCTGGTGGGAGATGATTGGATCATGGGGACGGATTTCCTCCTTCCTGTTCTCGTGATAGTGAGTGACTTCTCACGAGATTTGGTTGTTTAAAAGTGTGTGGCACATCCCCACCTCCTTTCTCTTGCTCCAGCCATGGAAGATGTGCCTGCTTCGTCTTCACCTCCCGCCACAATTGTAAGTTTTCTGAGGCCTCCTGAGCCATGCTTCCTGAATAGACTGTGGAACTGTGAGCCAATTAAACCTCTTTTTTAAAATACATGGCCAGTCTCAGGTACTTCTTTATTGCAGTGGGAGAACAGAATAATACATGCTGCATCACCAGGCTGTGTAAGGATAACACAAGGATGACAGCAGCAGGCAGTGGGCTCAGAAGGTCTGTTGTGATGAATAAATCATGGTGAATATTTATGATGCTAGGGCCCTCATGGCACTTACTTTACTAGGTTTTAAAAACATTCCTCCCCCGAATGGCATGTTTGGGGAGAGCGAGAAGGTTAAACTAATGGAGAAATGGGTGAATATGAAGACTGTCCTACTGGGATAAAGAAAACAGTTCACACAAATAGAATCATCTTAGGGTAAAGGCTGAAGCCGCCAACTGATTTCGGACCCTGCTTTAGACACTGCCTGTGGCATCCCCAGCCAGCTCTGACAACTGTGTTTATCTGATGAAATGTAACAGACTTGCCTGACTCAGACTCACAAGCACACTGCACAGTGCCGTGTGGTCTGCAGTCTCACTGCAGGGGCCATGTTTCCACTCTGGGCACCATTCATAAATCCCATCACCTCACCCTCTCCTTCAAGGCAGGCCGAGCTTTTCTGGGCTCCAGTTCCACGGTTCCTGTGTCATACATAACATAGAATCAGACTGATTCTAAGCTACCTTCCAGCTCAAGCATTCTAAAATTCCAGTCCATAAGGAATTTCCCAACAACAACGAAGGAGAAGAGCATAACCACAAAAAGCACATTTCAAAAATCAGTAGCCAAGGAAAGAAGCATTAGATTCTGGAGTGGGAACAGAGTCCCAGCCCGGCACAGCAGGGTCTTCAGTAGTCCGCTCCCCATCCCCAGAAGTCCTACTGGTGACCCTCCAAACCCTGAGAGCCAAGCTCAGAGGAGAGCTTTGTCTCACTCCTCTTCTGACCAAGGAGCTGGGGAATCCCTTGTGAGGACCAAGTAGTTGCATCAGGGAAGAGATCTGAACCCTTGAGTTTCCCCATGGGAATGGGGTCTGCTCTTGGAAGACACAGAGCTGGTCCCAGTACTGGACACGTAACAAAATTTCCTTTCGTGAAAGAAAGTCCAGATAGATGAACAAATATATCAAATCGAAGTGACTGAATTCTTTCCTTTTATCTTTGCAATTCCCTAAGCCAATAGAAAGGAAAACAGTCTTCAGACTGCTCATAGAGAAAAACAGCTTGGCCTTGAAAGAGTAATGTCAAATTACTGTAACTCAGAGCAGACAGAATGTCTGGAGAGAGCCACCCAAGCATATGTTAGATGCAAGGAATGGCTAAGCAATTATGCAAACATATAGCCAAGGAAGGGGAAGAAGGAAAGAGGGGAGGGAGGGAGGAAAGGAGGGAGCGAGGAAGGGAGTGGGGAGGAGGAAAAGGGAGACTGTAGACCTAAGGAAACAGGTGGTGAGCAATGAATCTATTGAAATATACAACATACTTACCACCAATAAGAATTATAGTTCCTGAACTGAATGTGATCAGTCACGTAAACCTGGTCAATGTGAAAATGTCTGTTTTCATTCCCTAGGGCTGCCATAACAAAGCACCACAGACTGGGTAGTTTTAAAGCAACAGAAATTGACTGTCTCACAGCTCTGGAGGCTGGAAGGCAGATCAAGGTGTTGGCTGAGTTGGTTCCTTCTGAAGGCTCCGAGAGAGAATCCGTTCCACGTCTCTCTTCCAGTTTCCACCAGTTGCTGACAATGCTTGGCATTCCTTGGCTTGTAGCTGCATCACTCCAACATCGCTTTGTCTTCATGTGGCTTTCTTTCCTCTGTGTGTCTGTGTCCAAATTTTGCTGTTATAAGGACATCAGTCACTAGTTTAGGTCTCACTTTAATCCAGCCTGACCTCATCTTAACTCAAGGACTTCTGCAAAGACCCTGTTTTCCAAATAAGACCACATTCACAGGTCTCGGGACTAGAATTTGAGAAAACCTTTTTGGGGGATTGAATCCAACCAACTCTAACATAACTTACTAAAATGGAGACGAAGAGGAGGGGAAATGAAAACACATGAGAATGCCAGTATCCTCTTCTTTCTTTGGAAGGAGACAATTGCTTTGTTCTAAAATTGAGATGCACATTGTATGTGTATGTGCATGCGTGCATACATAAAATCCCAACCTGTTCATGTTATCTGTAATCTCTTTTCTTTGTGGTAAAGAAACATTTACTTAAGACTCAACGGCTTCAGTTTATTTTTGGTCTTTTACAAAATAAATAAAATTTAAATGTAATGATTTTTATTCTTTTAGAGGCTATAGTGACTATTTAAGCAGTTATTCAATGAAGCAATTACAATATTCACTTTCTTCCTGAAAACCAACAAAATCATCAGAAAGCATATGACCATGTCAGTCTTAGTCAGAATGAAAGCTCCAGCAACAGGCCTGGCACATCATTTCTACTGAATAAATGCTTGCTAAATTGGACTATTTTCTTGCTAATTACACAGAGCACACACATCCAGACCCCTTCAGAATCTTGCACCTGTTCAGTTAAATATCCTAAGACTGCATTTTTCATTTATCTTTTGCACCAAACAGCCTAACTCTGGGAGATTAATTCCAGACATAGCTGAGGAGGAGAGGGCACACTTCTCCTCAGATGAACTGACCCTGTACTGAAGGGGAAAATGAATTCCTTCTTTCTGTCTGGAAGGTATTTAGAGCCCTCTGCTTTAAAGCCATATACTCTGGCAAAATAGTAATTTTGTCCTTAGACTACAGGATCTGCTGGTGAAAATCTGCGGATGGTATCTGCCAGCTCCCTGGGCTCAGCTCCTTTCCTGCAAAGGACACAGTGGTTGCTGATGAATGCAGCCTGGCTCAGAAAGGAACCAGTGCTGCTGCTGACAGCTGTGTGCGGGTGTGCTGGAAGGTCCATAGCCCACTGTCAGCTTTGCAGCTCCCCATCCTCCCTGCTCCTCCCATGCCCGCTCACCTCCAGCCTGTTGGAAGGCAACAGCAGTGACTCAGGGTTTAGTGAAAAAACAACGTGCACACCTGAAGACTGGCCTTAGCTCTTACGATCAGGCTCTTGGAAGGAAAAATCAGGGCCATATGCCTCTTGCCTCTTTCTCTGCCTCTGTCTGGTGTGCAAACCTCTCTTTCTCCCCCGTCCTTCTCTCTCATTTGTGCCCCAGGGCAATCAACATTCTCCATAATAGGCCCAGGGCCTGCCAGGCCATGTTTGCCGCTCCCCTGCTGACTCATCCACAGAGCCCATCCCAGGCCAAACATTCCCTCCGGCTGGAAATGCAGTTTGGTGTATCCTTGGCTCTGGCTCATGTTTGCCCCGGTCAGTTTCCTATTTCCTCTTCCCCAGACGGCATATGGCTCCTGGGCTGTGCCCTGCCACCCTGGGAGTCATAGAGAGATAGTCACATAAGCTTGGGGTCCTGCAGGACCACCTTTGGGAGGGGCACAGAACAGCGCTGTCCTTTGGAAGTGTCAAGAAGCAGCTGCTCTGGGGCCAGGTCTAGAGCCAGGCTACACACTAAAGACAGCTGCAGCCCCAGGCTGGTACTGCCTGGGTCCAGGTTTGGCTTAATTGCCCTATTCTATAACCTAACTAGAAAAACTAGGTGGGTGAAAAACAATAAATGCTCATTTAAATTCTGTCCTAGCTGTCCGTGATAGAGGTTTAGAGCTGCTTAGACCTCAGAGATCACTGTTTTCAATTTCCTCTCTCCAAAGAGGAGACAGGGATGCCTGAGATGGGCTATGACTCCCTGAGGTCACCTGGGAGAGCAGAGTTCCAGGATTCTGGTCAAGGGCTACTTCCTTGCCTCCTGGAAGTGCAACCTGTGCGCTACCATGTGAATTTTGGACGCCATCAAGTGCTTTGCTCCAAAAGGCTGTGTCAGGGTCCACTGACAGCCATGCCAGTAGAGGAACTCGTTTAGGAAGGGAAAAGCCACTTCCATGTGGCAGCGATGGAGGATTATACCAAGGCAGGTGCTCTGGGTAAGCCAGGGAAAGACAGCAGGATAGACCTGGACAGAGCTTCATAGTGGACAGTTCCCTGGGGATTACAGGGATTCGCTCTCATAATGCCTCTCTATGGCAGCTCAGTGGCAGAGGACAGAGAAAAAAAAAAAACCAGCTTCACACAGGGAGATTTTGAAAAGGTAATGAGCAATGTGGCATTTTGAAACATGGGGTGGCAAAAGCAACATGACTTCTACTAAAAACATGTATTTTGACCTCAAGGAAATCTCTGCAGACACACTTCCTCCCTCACATCCATGAATTCCACTTGGCTGCACGGCAGTGAACCACCGCAGAGAGGATGTTGAGAGAGTGGAAGGAGATGATGGGGACTGGGGACATGATGGAGAGTGGGGGAGATGATGGGGAGCAGGGGAGATGATGGGAGGTGGGGGAGATGATAGGGGGAAGGGGAGATGATGGGGAGTGGGGGAGGTGATGGGGAGGGGGTGGAGGGGAGATGATGGAGAGTGGGGGAGATGAGGAGAGTGGGGGAGATGATGGGGAGCAGGGGAGATGATGGGGAGCGGGGGAGATGATAGGGAGCAGGGGAGATGATGGGGAGTGGGGGAGATGATGGAGAGTAGGGAGATGATGGGGAGTGGGGAGATGATGGGGAGCAGGGGAGATGATGGGAGGTGGGGGAGATGATAGGGAGAAGGGGAGATGATGGGGAGTGGGGGAGGTGATGGGGAGTGGGGGAGGTGATGGGGAGTGGGGAGATGATGAGAAGTGGGGGAGATGATGGAGAGTGGGGGAGATGATGGGGAGCAGGGGAGATGATGGGGAGTGGGGGAGATGATGGGGAGCAGGGGAGATGATGGGGAGTGGGGGAGATGATGGGGTGGGGGAGATGATAGGGGCGGGGGAGATGATGGGGAGTGGGGGAGATGATGGGGAGTGGGGGAGATGATGGGAGGTGGGGAGATGATGGAGAGTGGGGAGATGATGGGGATCAGGGGAGATGATGGGGATGGGGGAGGTGATGGAGAGTAGGGAGATGAGGGGGCAGGGGAGATGATGGGGAGTGGGGGAGATGATGGGGATTGGGGAAGGGATGGAGAGTAGGGAGATGATAGGGAGCGGGGGAGATGATGGGGAGTGGGGGAGTGAGGGGGAGTGGGGGAGATGATGGGGAGTGGGGGAGATGATGGGGAGTGGGGGAGATGATGGGGATGGGGGAGACGATGGGGAGTGGGGGAGACGATGGGGATTGGGGGAGGTGATGGAGAGTAGGGAGATGATGGGGAGTGGGGAGATGATGGGGAGTGGGGGAGATGATGGGAGTGGGGGAGATGATGGGAGTGGGGGAGATGATGGGGAGTGGGGGAGATGATGGGGAGTGGGGGAGACGATGGGGATTGGGGAAGGTGATGGAGAGTAGGGAGATGATAGGGAGCGGGGGAGATGATGGGGATGGGGGAGATGATGGGGAGTGGGGGAGATGATGGGGAGTGGGAGAGATGATGGGGAGTGGGGGAGACGAGGGGATTGGGGAAGGTGATGGAGAGTAGGGAGATGATAGATGGAGTGGGGGAGATGATGGGAGTGGGGGAGATGATGGGGAGTGGGGGAGATGATGGGGAGTGGGGGAGATGATGGGGAGCGGGGGGAGGGGATGGGAGTGGGGGAGGTGATGGGGAGTGGGGAGTGATGGGGAGTGGGGGAGGTGATGGGGAGTGGGGGAGTGATGGGGAGTGGGGGAGATGATGGGGAGTGGGGGAGACGATGGGGATTGGGGAAGGTGATGGAGAGTAGGGAGATGATAGGGAGCAGGGGAGATGATGGGGAGCAGGGGAGATGATGGGGAGCAGGGGAGATGATGGGGAGCAGGGGAGATGATGGGGAGCAGGGGAGATGATGGGGAGCAGGGGAGATGATGGGGATTGGGGAAGGTGATGGAGAAGGGAGATGATAGTGAGCAGAGGAGGGGAGATGATGGGGAGCAGGGGAGATGATGGGGAGCAGGGGAGATGATGGGGAGCAGGGGAGATGATGGGGATGGGGAAGGTGATGGAGAGTAGGGAGATGATGGGGAGGGGGAGATGATGGGGAGTGGGGGAGATGATAGGGAGCGGGGGAGATGGGGAGTGGGGGAGGTGGAGGTGATGGGGAGTGGGGGAGATGATGGGGTGGGGGAGATGATGGGGAGTGGGGGAGATGATAGGGAGCGGGGGAGATGATGGGAGTGGGGAGAAATGGGGAGTGGGGGAGATGATGGGGAGTGGGGGAGATGATGAGGGCGGGGGAGATGATGGGGAGCGGGGGAGATGATGGGGAGTGGGGGAGGTGATGTGAGGGAGTGGAGAGATGATAGGGAGCGGGGGAGATGATGGGGATGGGGGAGATGATGGGGAGTGGGGAGATGATGGGGAGTGGGGGAGATGATGAGGAGCGGGGGAGATGATGGGGAGCGGGGGAGATGATGGGAGTGGGGGAGATGATGGGAGGTGGGGGAGATGATGGGAGGTGGGGGAGATGATGGGGAGTAGGGGATGATGGAGTGGGGAAGATGATGGGAGGTGGGGGAGATGATGGGGAGTAGGAGATGATGGGGAGTGGGGGGAGATGATGGGAGGTGGGGAGATGATGGGAGGTGGGGGAGATGATGGGGAGTAGGGAGATGATGGGGAGTGGGGGAGATGATGGGGATTGGGGGAGGTGATGGGGAGCAGGGGAGATGATGGGGAGTGGGGGAGATGATGGGGATTGGGGGAGGTGATGGAGAAGAGGGAGATGATGGGGAGTGGGGAGATGATGGGGAGTGGGGAAGATGATGGGAGGTGGGGGAGATGATGGAGAGTATGGAGATGATGGGGAGTGGGGGAGATGATAGGGAGCAGGGGAGATGATGGGGAGTCGGGAAGATGATGGGAGGTGGGGGAGATGATGGAGAGTAGGGAGATGATGGAGAGTAGGGAGATGATGGGTAGCGGGGGAGGTGATGGGGAGCAGGGGAGATGATGGGGAGCAGGGGAGATGATGGGGAGCAGGGGAGATGATGGAGAGTCCAAGGCACTGTCTTCAAAGCTGGGAAATCACAGGACTGTGACCTCAAATCTGAGTCACCTTAGTGGCAGTCTGCTCATTTATGCAGACTGTGTCCCAATCTCCACTGTCAGACCTTGAACAGACCAGGAGAGAGAGCTCCCCTCCTCCAAGATCCGCCCTTCCATCTGAGGGAGCTCTAATTGATCAAACATCCATTCTATAGAGGTCAGAGCAGCCTTCCTGCGTCTTCTCAACATTGTTTAATCCTGCCATAATTCTCAGAAGTCTGATTATTACAACTTGGTAACACATTTGAGAAACTGTGCACAGGTGCACGTGTGTGTGTGTGTGTGTGTGTGTGTGGTGAGGGGGAACTTCCACATTATTTAGATTTAATCTTGCTAATTACAGACAGTTACCAAGGAAGCCAGTGATTTATTCAGTTAGAGGTTATCAATGACAAATTCTAAACATCATATATTTGTTTCATAAGTCTATTTGAATTTATAAATCCTGAATTTCACACTAGGAAAACAAGCTTAGTCAACTTTCAGATGCTAACATTGCAAATATTAAAAGTAGAAGCCAGGCACAGTGGCTCACACCTGTAATCCCAGCACTTTGGGAAACCAAGGTGGGAGGACCGCTTGAGGTCAGGAGTTCAAGACCAGCTGGGGTAATATAGCAAGACCCATCTCTACTAAAAATTTAAAAATCATCTGGGTATGGTGTCACACACCTGTAGTCCTAGCTACGCAGGAGGCTGAGGCAGGAGGATCGCTTGAGCTTAGAAGGTCGAGGTTGCAGTGAGCTATGATAGCACCATTGCACTCCAGCTTGGGCAACAGAGCGAGACCCTATCTTAAAATAACTAAGTGGCCCAGGCGCAGTGGCTCACATCTGTAATCCCAGAACTTTGGGAGGCCAAGATGGGAAGATCACGAGGTCAGGAGATCGAGACTGTCTTGGCCCACATGGTAAAACCCCATCTCTACTAAAAATACAAAATTTAGCTGGGTGTGATGGTGCGCGCCTGTAGTCCCGGCTACTCGGGAGGCTGAGGCAGGAGAATCCCTTGAACCCAGAAGGCGGAGGTTGCAGTGAGGTGAGACTGTGCCACTGCACTCCAGCCTGGCGACAGAGCAAGACTCCATCTCAAATATACATACATACATAATACATACATACAACATACATAGAAGTCAACCTTTTCCCAAGATGTATACCCATCTTTGATGACACTTTTTCCACTGTCCCTGTGTCCAGAACTTGGAGTCACCGTCAATGCCTGACTTCCTTGCACCCCCAGCGTCAGGCTTGCTGGACACCCCTTGCCCTGAGACTTTGCCCTCCTTCCATGTGACTGCTAGTCTCCATCAGCCCCTAACCATACTCTACTTTCCTGCTCCAGGATCTAATTCCCCTCCATCATCCCTGGCCCTTCACAAAAGCCGCCTGCTTCATCACCAGTGAAAGGCCGACACCCAGCCCTCTGGTCAGCAGCTCCAGCTTCTTGCTGTGCTCCCTCTCCGTGCATCTGAATATGGCTCCCGGTACGTCCATCCCAGCTTCTCCCCACCCTGCTCCCTCTCGCTCCCTGCTCCTCAGGTCCAAGCCAAGGTCAGTGTCCAGTTCGCCCAGTGAACGCTGCCTTCCCCCGACCTCCCCTGAGCCGTCTTTGGGTGTCAAACTGTCTTTCCTTTGCAAGAGCCACACCATGCCTTTAACCTGCCTAACTCCTTCTTTCGGAGCCTCAGCTTGATGATGATGGAACCCTTCCCTTGCCTCAGGACATGGGCCCACCTTGCCCTGCAATGGGGGCCCTCACTTGCCTTCTGTAACGCTCATCCCAGGGTGAGACCCCAGCAATGCCTGTCTCCTTGTGGGCTGAGATCTCCACTAGGATGGGGCCCCCTGTGTCATCCCTGCCTCCTCTCCTGTATCTAGCACAGTGCTGGGTCCTAGGAAGCACTCAGCACTTGCTCGAGTGAAGGAAAGTGGCCCGTGGTCTACAGAACCCAGCTCCAACTCCCCTAAGACCCGGCCAACGGCATCCTGAGCTTCCTCTGCACGCTTCTCTCCACTCCAGGTCCCTGTGCACACAGCGGACTGACTGCTCTTCTCGCCCCCGCAAATCTGGAACACTCCCATCGCACGAGCCCCTTGCTCATAATAATGTGTACTATGTATTATGCATGCTACAGAACATATTGATACATGGTAATATTCAATTTGACAAATTTAAAATACTTGTCTGTTAACTTAATGTGCAATATATAAAGTTTAATAATATTGGATACGTATTTCATAATAAATAATAAATTATTAGGCAGGGTGCAGTGGTTCACACCTGTAATCCCAGCACTTTGGGAGGCAAGGGTGGGAGGATGGCTTGAGTCCACGAGTCTAAGACCAGCCTGGGCATGGTAATTATCATACATACCGTTATAATTACATATCATATATTAATGTAATACATTTTATATATTGTTGTATATTATTTAATAGTGTATTATAAATTATAATAATTATTTATAGTAACTAAATATTTAAAGTAGTCTGTAAAATTCTCTATGTGTGTATGTGCATCTATAATAATACAATATGCCTTTTCTCTGGGTCAGCTACTTTTCTAAACACCTGGCATTCATTATCTCACTTCATATTCACAGCAGCCCTCTGATGTGAGTATTGTAATCACTGCCACTAATGAAACCCATGCTTTCATTCTGCCTCCTCATCCTCTGAGTCCCTGCGGCTGGCCCCTCGCCCAGTGCTCTGCTGGGCAGGAGCGGCTCTCATCCTCACCTTCACCCCACCAGCACTTTCTTTCTGCCTCTCTGCCACTGAGCAGGTCTCGGAGCCTGCCTTCTCACAGCCATCAGGGCACATTCAGGACTCTCCAATACACAAGAATCCTGGCAGGGCAGGACAGAGGCAGGCCTGGCTCCTTCTGTGTACCTGCAGCCCAGGGGGACGTCCACAGCTGGCCATGTCCCCTCGGAGCAAGCCAACACCTAGTCTTGAGAACTGGCATCCACACAGATGGATGGGTCATAAGCCTGGTCATTTCATTGTTCCCTGCAGCACAATTTGCTCAGCCACGTCTTCAGCACAACTGTTAAGACCCACTCGTCAAATGCAATGTGACCTGTGGATATGCCCATGACACAGAAGTTCCTCCAGAGCACAGGCTTAGAAGACAGAGTTGGCAGTGGCTGCTGTGGAGGGGCTGGCTCCTGATTTGGAAGCCCTTAAGCTTCTCAGGCTGCCAGGTGAATGGTCATGGCCTGCCTGAGGCCCCAGGTGTGACTTGTCCTGCTCCAACCAGGGAGAGACAGCTCTGGCTCACCATCCAATTCTCCCCCAGGCCACCAGGAAAGGAATCCGGAACACCCTGCCCTGCAGCCTCTCCCCTCCTTCAAGGACACCTCAGTGCCACACACAGGGCCTTCAATCTGCCACCCCTAATCCTGGGGTGGCAGCCTATTCCTTTCCTAGTTCCTCTTCAGCAGGCCCAGCAAAAATCCCTCTTCATTCTCCCTAGGAAGCAGGTCAGTTGGAGGCAGTGGGTACCTTGAGAAAGCTGCCATCTTTCACAAAATGTAACGCTATTCGCTATCTATTTAGGGGAGGAGCCGAGTGCCACACCAAGCTCTCCTCCTCCCTTCCCCTCCAGCCAGGGCTCAAACTCCACACTTTCATCCCAAGCAGTTCCACTGAGGCCCTCCATTTACATATTTTGACCAGGAAACCAAAAAGCCCACAGGTGACTGGACTCGCATTCCTTAGAGGGCGCTTTGGTCAATTTATTGGAGAGGAAAGGGCTCATCCCTTGCACCAAAGTCAGTATCCAAGGATTCTCTCCAGCCACATGGGGTCATCTCTCTGAGCCATGATCAGGTGGATAAATGTTGCTTTTCTCTTGCTCATTACATTTCAAGGACCGTGTTAGTGGGTGCTGGAGATCAGCCTCCTCAGAAGCAGACTTTGAGACCAGAATTTTTGTGCAAGCAATTTCTTCAGGCAGTTCTCCTGGAAAAACTGATAAACAGGCAGGAACTGCATGGCAGGAAGGGGAGGCACCGAAGCCAGGTGGTAAAAGCATTTTCTGCCTGCGCCTGCAGCGGAATTTGGAGTGAAAATTACACCTCCTCAGAGTTTGTCCTGTATCATAGCAAGGAATCTGGGCTTCCATGTTCCTTCATCAAGTAGTCATTGCCAAGGGCCACCCTCAAGGAGCTGTCACTCCTGGATACTTTCAGAACTCTAGGAATGGAGGCAAAGTGGATGTAGTTGGGACACAGAGCAGTTGGGACACAGGTGCTGGCCATCAGAAGCAAAGCGCAAGGATGCTAGGTGTCTTCATCCATTTTTGCATTGCTATAAAGGAATACCGCAGGCTGGGTAATTTATAAAGAGGTTTACTTGGCTCACAGTTCTGCAGGCTGTACAAGAAGCACCAGCATCTCCTTCTGGGGAGGGCTCAGGCGGCTTCCACTCATGGCAGAAGGTGAAGGTGAACCAGCGTGTGCAGAGAGGAAGCAAGAGAGGGGAGGAGGTATCAGGCTCCTTTAACAACCAGCTCCCTCAGGAACTAACAGAGCAAGAACTTACTCGCTCTGCTCCAACGGAGGGCGTTATCTACTCCTGAGGGCTCCACCCCCAAGACCCAAACACTTCCCATTATGTCCCACCTCCAACATTGGGATCACATTTCAACATGAGGTTTAGAGGGGTCACCCGTTTAAGCCACAGCCCTGGGGCTTGGGTACACAGAAAGCAGGAGAGGGAGCCAAGGGGAGCTGGGTGGAGCACAAGAGTGCTCATTGCAGTAACACATGTTGAGTGGCGCTTTGGGCAATTGCTGTCCACTGGCCACTCCTTAATCTGGCTCTGCCTAGGATTGGGGTTTAATAACCTAGTAGAATCCAGTTAAGACCCTGGCATCATTAGGTTAACAAGATGAGCCCCAATCTCAATCTCTCTCTTTCTCTCTCTCTCTCTCACACACACACACACACACACACGCACACACAGAGCACAGCAGCAGAGCAGTCAGGAAACACAGGGCTTCATTTATAGATGGGATCCAGAGAGCTGGCCCAGTATCAGTATGATACTCCCTGCTCAGTATCATAGCATCCCGCAGCACCCTCACCATCCTGCAGCTCCTTCCTGCTCCCACTTCCCAGTGGTTCCGTGTTTGTTTCAAAAAGAGCATCTGTTTCCTTTTGTCACCAACCCTCTGTCTTCTGAATCCATGGGATTTGTGAATCCTTTCCTGGAGCATGCATAATTTGTGTACCAACCCTTCTCCCAGACTCCCAGAGGCTGTATTCCTCGCCACCCAGGGTACTGGCTCTCACAGAGCATCAGTCTGTGCTTTGTAAGGCAAGAAGGACTCCGTTCTGAGGATTATTGGTGTTTCTTTTGGTTTTGTTGTGGCCAGAAGCCGGACATCCTGCTGGAGATCGTGTTGTGGCCCCAGCCCTGAAGTGCACTGTGCAACCGTGGGCATTGCAGAGATTCCGCAGGGCACACAAGGAGGTGCACTCTAGAAGCAGCCAGCCAGCTTTGAGTCCCATTGCCACCACTCACGAGGCGAGGATTAGTTCATTTTCCACATCTGTCAATGGGGTTAGTAATAGAACCTCCATATGAGCTTGGTCTGAGAAAACAAGGTCATGCGGGCAAATAGCACGGCATCTGCCTGGTCACCGGGAGTACTCCATCAGTGGTGGTGGGGCCCTGGCAGCAGCAGCCAGTGTCGTTCCTATCATTGCTGGCATGAACCCAAGGAAGAGGCTTAGGGAGAGTCCCTCTCAGCTTTGAAAGTCAAAATCAAACCTCATTTTCTGGTCGCTGACACTAGGAAAACCCACATAACAGCAGCAAGCTCTCTTCCGCTGCATGTATCCTTGGTCTTTGTAAGAAAGAAGCGCTCACGACATGGCAAACACCCAGTAAAACTGGCTGCCTGGACCTGCTGCAGGATGAAGGGAACTTGTGACTGTGACTGTGTGTGTCATCAGAATAGTGATGATTAATTAAGGGAATAAAAAAATAAGATTGACTTCTATGGATTAATTAATATATTGATATTCTTCTGGGTTTTTGGACAATGTGTTAAAAAGCAGAAATCAAGCTCAAATGGCTAAAAGCAGGGAGGAATTCACATCTTTTAACATCTCTTCTCCCTATTCACTCACACAAACTTTCTTTTGTTTTAATTCTATTCATGAATAATGCTTATAGCTACAGAAGAATTGCAAGAATAATATCAAGAATTCCTATATATTCTTCACCCAGATGACCAATTGTGAAGTTTTGCCACATTTGCTTTATCACTCCCCTCTAAACATATATGTGTATTACTATTTTTTGAACTATTTAAAACTTAAGAGCAGACACCATGCCCTTACTCCTAAATAGCTCAGCATGAATTTTGTAAGAACAATAACTCTTATATAACCACAGTACAATGATTAAATTTCGGTAACTTAGCATTGAGACAATACCATGACATAATCTACAGTATATATTCAAGTTTTATCAGTTGCCATATCCATGTCCTTTATAGATATTTTTTCTCTGATCCAGGATCCAAAGGGGACCACACAGTGCATGGAGCTGTCATTTCTCCTTCGTCTCCTTTCATCAGAACTTCAGCCTTTCATTGTCCTTAAAGATCCTGGAAGTTTTGAAGAATACAGGCCACTGCTTTCAGAGAATGCCCCTCAATTTAATTTTGCATGACATGCTCTTATATTGGATTCAGGGCCCGCATTGTTGGCAAGAATCCTGCTTGAGTGATGTGTTCACAGTGAATCCCCGAGTCTCCATGAGTCAGGAGGAATCTGTCTCGCTCCATTCGTGCTGCCATCACAACATATCTGGTACTGGATAATTTATAAAGAACAGAAAGTTATGTCTCATAGTTTGGGAAGTTCAAGATGGAGGCGCCAGCAGTTTCAGTGTCTGGTAAGCGCCTGGCCTCTGCTTCCTTGTCGTTGCCCCCTCCAGAGGGGACGAACACTGTGTCCTCCTGTGTTGGGCAGAGGGCAAAAAAACCCAGCTTGCTCCCTCCAGCCCTTTTATGAGGGCATTAATTCCACTCACAAGGGCAGAACCTTTCTGGCCTAAGCAAAGGCCTCACCTTCTAACAGCATCACCTTGGTGATTAGGTTTCAACATACTAATTTTGGAGGGATCTATGATATATTCAAGCCATAGCAGGGCCTGATAGTAGTTAATCCCATTGCTGTGAATGATGATTTCTCTTACTTGGTAAGGTAATGCCTGCCAGGTTTCTTCAAGAATCACTGTTTTAAAGAAGAAAACAACTATATTATAAAGATTTGAGTCTTCCAGAAACAAATACACAAATTTAACGCAATCTCTTAAAATTTCCTGGCAAGTTTCCTTCCTTCAGAAGTAAACAAGCAGATGCATTCAAAAAAAAAAAAAAAAAAATACAAGCAGGCATAGCCCAGGAAAACTCTAACACAGAAGAAACATGAGGAGGGATTTGTCTCCCCAGCCTTTAAAACTCATCATATGGCCTCGGTAATTAGTACCGAATGGCACATGAATAGGCAGCCCAATGGAACAGAAGAGAAAGTGCAGAAATAGACCCAAATGTGGCCAGGCACAGTGGCTCACGCCTGTAATCCCCGCACTTTGGGAGGCCGAGGTGGGTGGATCACAAGGTCAGGAGTTCAAGACCAGCCTGGCCAATATGGTAAAATCCCGTTTGTACTAAAAATACAAAAATTAGCTGGGCGTGGGGGTGCGCGTCTGTAGTCGCAGCTACTCAGGAAGCTGAGGCTAGAGAATCACTTAAACCCAGGAAGCAGAGGTTGCAGTGCGCCGGGATCGTGCCACTACACTCCAACCTGGGCAACAGAGGGAGACTCCTTCTCAAAAAAAAAAAAAAAAACCCAAATGTATGCGGGAAATTAATATATGGTAAACATAGATACTGTCATCAGTGCGTAAAGGTGGACTTTGTAATAGACAGCACTGGGACAATGGATCGCCCTTAGGGAAAAGGCACAGTTATGGCCACACTATACATAGTGCATCAGGATAAATGCTCACGGGTCAGTTTCAAATGCAAAAAAAGTAAAACTATAGAAATACTACCACCAGAAGGCACCTCTTGCAATTCCCCCTGACCCCCACAGAGTTCAGGTCGACTCTCCCACGTCTTCAACCCTGGAAGGCCTCCCTAAATGGGGCCAATGTTGAGCCACATACAGGGGAGGGAACGCGGGAGGCGAAGGTGGGGTATTTATTTTCCTGGGTTTTTCCTGCAGGTCTCTGTTTTTCCTGACAGATGCCCTGATCATCTCTGGGTGCCCTGGTCTACACAACTCTCTCTCCTTCCAGGCTGCAGTAACGTCTCCGTGCCCTGGGGCCTAGGAGTCATGACTCTTCTGTTGCTGCTATGTCTTGATTTTAGCACCACCCCCTGGGAGTCCCCTAAAACTTGCCCACACCCTTGCCGTAAACTTTTGTAGGGTTTATTAATTCATCCTTTTGTCTATAAACCTCTCTTGAATTATCCTAACTCCAGTGTGCCATTTGCTTCCTGTTAGAACTCGGATTGATAGAATAACCTTGGAGTAGATTGGCATATTTAACTCTGTCTCAAAATCTAAAAGCCATAAAGGAAAGAGTAATAAT
>NW_022681455.1:0-47500 GCF_009764315.1 Trachypithecus francoisi | reverse complement strand
TTACAATTTCCCATGGTATGGGAGTGTCTGTTATTCATGGTGGGCCCTGACGGTTTATGCTAACAGGTCACTCATGGTGGGGGCCTGGGTGGCTTCAGGATAAGTGATGGTCATACAGGAAAGGCCAACATGTCACTAGAGGATCAGGGCTCTGAGCCTGACCTCTAGGGAAGGGAGGCGGCTGGAGACGAAGTTCAACCATCAGGCCAGTGGTTCAATCAATCACGACTATGTCATGAAACCCCAGTGAAAGCTCTGGCCCCAAAGCTTGGTAGAGCTTCCAGGAGGCGGATGCATGGGTGTAGTGGGAGGGTGACGGGTCTTGAGCACATGGAAGCCTTGCCTTCTGGGCCCTCCTGGACTGTGTCCTGCTGTCCCCTCCTTTGGCTGATCCTGAGCTGTGTCCTTTGTAATAACACTGTCATCATACATGTAGCACTTTCCTGAGTTCTGAGAGTCATTCTAGTGAATTACTGGGTCAGGGGAGCCCCCGACCTGGTCAGAAGTACAGGTGGCCTGGGGACCCTGCAGTTTGCAGCTGGCATCTGAAGTGAGGGCAATCCTGCTGGGGATGGTGCCCTTCACCTGCGACTTTGGCCCCAACTCAGGGTCTCAGTGTCAGAAGTCCCTGCCCTCACCTTGCATGAAAGGTCCGCATGGCCCAGGCCAGAGCTTCGGAGGCCCTGGGTCTCCAGACCCAGGGAACGGAAGGGCCTCGCTTCACCCCCAGTCCACAGACTGACCACTCTATGAAGAATGCTAACTTTTGGTCACAAGGGAGCTGAGGATTGGGGGTGAGGAGGTCTGAGAAAATGGACAGAACTCAGTCATCCTGAGTGTGGCAGCTCATTGGTACTGCTGTGGTGCCTTACACAGCCAGACGGCAGAAGTTCTGGCCTAAATCCACTCCTTCAGAGTAAACAGTAACACAGGCAAATAGAATCACAGCTACCATCGACTGAACAATAATGGGAAAGATGTCAAGTAAGATCTATTTTTGTTTTGCTTTTTACCTCGTGTTCCTAACGTCCTTTTCCACAAGTGATGCACAGCTTGGTAAAGGCCTGGGTCTGGCATCTCGCACTCGACTCTGCTGTGAACCCGCTCCAAGTGTCCCCAGCTCTGCCTGTTGGCTCTGCCCCACAGTCTGGTGCCTGAAGCCACAGAGACACAGGGTGGGTGGGGGTGGAAAAGTTACGCCCAGGAATTTCTGGCTTTGCAGTGTGAGTGGTAGGAGGGTAGCTGCGTCATGTGCTCCCCCCACCTCCCTCACCAGGCTGGTCTATTCCAAGGCACTTTCCCCGGTTGGCTCTGTCCAGGCTCCAGGCCACCAGCCTGGTGCGGATCCCCCTCTCTCTGCCTCCCTGTGGTTGCAGTGTAGACACACATGCATATTCAGTAAATCTCTGCTGCCTGCCAGACTCTGAGTAAAAAGCTGGGCATTCCTATGGCGGGGAGAGGGGGGAGGGACAGCATTAGGAGAGATACCCAATGTAAATGATGAGTTAATGGGGGCAGCACACCAACACGGCACATGTATACCTATGTAACAAACCTGACGTTGTGCACATGTACCCTAGAACTTAAATAAAAAAAAAAAAAGAAAAAATTTATAGAGGAAAAAAAAAAAAGCCAGGCATTCAGGGTGAAGGCGCGGAGCGATGAGCACAGACGACATTTTGCTGAACGTCCGTCCGCAGATGCTCCTCCATCAGCTGTTTTTGCATAATAAATGTGGGGAAGATTTTTCACCCTCGTTTTCACATGAGAAAGCTGTGTTCAGAGCTTAAGCTGCTTTGCTGAGGTCACTCAGAAACTCAGAAACTCACACAGCGGGGGTGAGATCTCTGCTCACACCAAAGGCAGCCACCACAGTGCTTCACAGCCACTTCCCGAGTGGCCACACCCACCGGGCACCCAGCAAACGCACCCTTGCCACGCGGTCCTGAGAACAGCATCCCCACCCAGCCTCGGCACTCTGCGTCCTCCCCGGGCCTCACCTTCCTCTTCTGAAACAGGATGATGATCTCATCCACCTCACAGGCTGATGTAAAGATCTAACACATGGATCCACAGTGTCTAATCTGGGACCTGGTGACCCACTGGCTGGCTGTACACTGAGGAAAGCACCTCGGGTTCCTGAAGAACTGTGGCATTCGAGTCTGATTTCCAGCAACTCCCACTGCATGAGGAGAGTTCACAAACCTTCTAGAATCTGGTGAGGAACAGATGAAATGAGCTAAAGGGCTTAGCAGGAAGTGGGGGCCTGAACCAGGAACCTGGATCCTAGGTTCCTTCCCTAGGTACAGAAGGAACAACCACAGGAATGAGTAAGAATGTTTTTCTCTACAAATAACTCACACCCAAGCCTCAAGTAGGCTTAGGGAGTAAGGCGTTGTGTCATCACCCACCACAGGAAGCCCAGAGCCAGGGCAGACTCCAGACACGGCATGCGGGGTTGTGACTCCACATCCCTGGGGCACTGGTGTCTTCCAGGCAGCTCTGCGAGGTGTCACATCCGGACAAGACAGAGAGGTACTATCTTCCCCTTAGGAGACATGAGCTCCTTTCCAGAAGCTTCCTGCAGACTTCTCCTCATGCCTCACGTCTAGAATAGAGTGATCCGCATGTTCCAAAAACAGTCCCTGGTGAGAGAGTTGGCATCGCCATGACCGGGTGAGCCTGGTTGCTCTAAACTCTGGCCGTACTTTAGAAGCACACACTGAGCTTCTAAAAAGGAGAGGCCTGGGCCCCCACTTCCAGAGATTCAGTTCCGTGGATCTCCTGTAGTCCCTGAGCATCAGAATCTCATAGCCCCGCAAAGGTGAATGCTATGGCCAGAAAGAAACTCAGGCAAAATGGGTGTTGCAGAGGTGTTGCCACGAATGAGACCCACACAGATGGGAGAAAGCAGCTGGCATCCCGTTGAAGAAGATGCTTCCCTGAATTACTGTGCAGAGTTGAAGCTTTGCCTTCCACCTGGAGGGGCGCGTGGCTCTATGACTAAAACACTGGCAACTCCTCCGGCCCTGCTGCTCCCACCCCTTCCTGGGAAGAAACTTTTGTTTTTGTGATGCCAGTGCATTCAGAGCAAAGCCACTCCCAGGCAATTCTAAGAATGAGGTGCGGGCACCACTGGGCCTGCGCAAGAAAGTCAGGGGCCTCAGGCTCCACGCCCCCCACGACCATGCCCACAGGCTCCCAGGTTGTCTGCGGCAGAGGTCAGGGTCTGGTGGGCAGGGTCAGGGATGTCTGGTTGGGCTGAAGCAGATGCAGGCGTTCTGCAGTCACGACTGCCTCCGATTAAGCTCTGAATGGTCTTCCCTGTTCCTCCATCCAGTCATGTGCATATAACATTTCCAACAACAGACAGTGTATACGGTGGTGGTCCTGTAAGATTATAAGGGAGCTGAAAAATTCCTATCACTTAATGGCATAGTAGCCATCTCAACGTCTTAGCACAATTTTACATATATTATATATACACATACATATACTCTATATAGAGAGAGAGAGAGTGCAGCCTGAGTGTGCAGCCTAAGTGTGCAGCCTGAGTGTGCAGCCTGAGTGTGCAGCCTAAGTGTGCAGTGTTTATAAAGTCTACAGTAGTCACAGTAATGTCCTAGGTCTTCACCTTCACTCCCCACTCACTCACTGACTCACAAGAGCGACTGCAGTCCTGCAAACTCCATTCACAGTAAGTGCCTTGCACGGGGCATACTGTTGTTCATCTTTCATATTGTATTTTCACTGCACCTTTTCTCTGTTTAGATACACAAACGCCGCTGTGTTACAACTGCAGAGGGCACTCCGTGCAGTAACATGCAGGTCTGAGCCGGGCATGAGAGGCTGTCCCCTATGGCCAGCTGTAAAGCAGCTCACACTGTGCGGGTGTGTGGAAGTTCACCCTGATGCTCACACAACAAAACTGCCTGAGGACCCGTTTCTCAGAATGTATCCGTGTCCTCGAGCAACACGCGCCTGACATTTGTAAAAAGGGCGAGGGACAGCTTGTGCTTCTTGGAAAAGGTGCCCATGTTCAACTGGTTTAGGAAATTTTGAAAGAGGGAGGAGGAGTATTAAAGTGGCTAAGAGCGTTTCCTTCCAGCTGGTTGATTCTGCACCTCACACACCTGAACAGTCCGGGAAACAGCCTGGGTAGCAGTGGTGCAGAGTGGTCGCAATTTACGTTGAAATGGGGGTCTCCACTGCATATACAGCGCCTTGCTGGGTGCTGAGGAAGCTCTGATGCCCCCCACGAGGATCAAACACGAGTTGTGGAGACAGGACAGGGTGACATGTAGGAGAAGACAGTTGAATGCCAAGTAAACCCAAGTGGGCCGCATGGGTTCAGAGGCTGTCTTCAGAATTACTTCCAGTAGAACAATCGCCTGTCAAAGGGAGCATATCCAGGAGGGTGTGTGTGTGAAGCTGGAAAAGTGGCTTACGCTGGGAACCAGGTGTCTGATACCTCTATAGAGAGGCCGCAGGAAGCTGAGGACGGAAGGAGAGGCTAGAGCAGCTCAGGCCCAAGCCCTCCTCCCAGCATCACTGGGAACGTGCCAGGGAGGCCTCTTGTTGCTGTTGTTGCAAAATCCAATTGCAATTATGACAACAATAATTTAGGAATTAAGGTACAAGTATGAATAGCATGAGCAGCTTAATTCTTAATAAGAAAGCCTTAATGTGCTTTCAACTAAACCACTTTCTGAAGTTTTTTTTTTACCAAAAATAAATTATATCCCAAAATGTATGAGAAAAGGTACAAGATAAAAAATTGTCTCCTTTTAGAGCTAAAGTCGTCAGGCTGCAGATATTCGATTGATGTGTCCGTGAGAAGGTGGGAGGGAAGAAGTCTTCTTATGTGAAGCCTTCTCAGAATTTCTACTCCTGGAACCACATGGGGACGCGGAAACCACACATGTGATTTCAGGCAAGTACACTAAAGAGTCAGAGACAGGAAAGTATGTGATTGGACGTGTATCACTATGGTATTTTCCACTGTCAGCAAAAGGAAAAAGATATTGATTGTTCATATGTGCAAGGAGAATCTCACAAGCACACTCTTCCCGCGGCCAAAGTCCGTTTAATTAGTGTGATAATGCAGCTATGTAGATTTTTACTCTCCACAGATCCATTAGGTTTAAAAGCTCCTAAAACGTTGCTTCTCTGCTGGAAAAGGGAACACTTTCCTTCAGGCCATTATAAAATACACTTTGCAGCAGTTCGTGCTGATTCCAACTGTCTATCTTTACAGCTGTTAAATCAAGTTTAGACTAAGCTGCCTCCTTACGTATTTTCAGTTTAGACTGAAGGTTTTTTGGTACCTCATGAACCACAACACGTGGAGGTGTCAATGAACTGTGTCCTTCTCTTGTGCCAATCACTCAGTTTGGGCCAATCAAGTGCAGCCAACTGTTTGAACCATGTTCAAATAACACAAGCGATATTCAAATACCACAAACACCGAGCTGTACCCAATCCAGCTGTTTCCGTACCTCACTTCCATGTTCTGTATGTCACTTTCCTTTTTCTATCCATAAATCTTCCTCCATGTGGCTGTGCTGGCCTCTGAGCCTACTCTGGCTCGGAAGGCTGTCTGGTTCATGAATTGTTTGTTTCTCAGTTAAGCTTCCTTTCATTTAATTTGGCTGAAGTTTTTCTTTTATCTCACTTGCATTTTTTTTCTTTTGACACAAATAAAAACAATGATTAACAAGCCAGAATAGAAATTTCTCATAGTCAAAGTGCATGTCCAGTCCATTCATTTTTTCTTGTCACTGTTAGTCATCTTATACTTACAGAACCACAAACTTCACTTCCTTTCATAGAATATACCTCTTTCAGCTCTGGGAATTACAAACCCTTTACAATTCTACCGGTTTCAGAAAACAAACAGGTTTCTTATCAGAAACTGTGTTCTCTCCCCAGATGCCACTCTTTGCATTTAAATAACTGAAGTTGAGGACTTTGATACCTCAAGCATCAAAGCTCTCTATTGGCTACGCGGTCCACTCTCAAATGCGCCTGAATCCCATCTGAGGATCCCAATTCTTAAAGGCAGGGTACTGTGGTTTCTGAATTCACCATGGCTCCCTTTTTATGGAAGTTCAAAGACAGGAGTAACCTTTGAATAGCAGTAATCCAGAGGTGGCCACACATGACTTCTTCATGTCTTTGGCAACTTCAATTTTTTTAAAGCTGCTAGTCTCTTTTTCTTAATGAATGGACCTTGTTTCACGTCCGTGGCCATTTTCCTCGTCGGCCATCTAGGCAAGCTGCTCTTTCCCTGTGTGTGGCGTCCTCCTCCTCTGCTTACTGCTCAGCTGAGTCTCACACGGCGAGCTACGCGGAGCTCGTGGGGTGATTTACAGGAAGCGAGGAGCATGACGCGCACCCGTGCAGTGAGAAATGTCACACGGGGAGGGGACAGCGCAAATCCGTGCGCAGCATTCATGGTAAAATATGCCTGCATCACTGTCTGCTTTGCCTCTGAGTGCAAA
Source organism: Trachypithecus francoisi (assembly GCF_009764315.1). Lineage (NCBI taxonomy): Eukaryota > Metazoa > Chordata > Mammalia > Primates > Cercopithecidae > Trachypithecus > Trachypithecus francoisi. The sequence continues at coordinate 40,997 of NW_022681455.1, read as the reverse complement.
ACAAAAGGCTTCCCTGAAATATAACCAGCTCTACATCGTTTTCAGAGTGACAAGAATTGTCTCTCTTTCCTTCAGTTCCCAGACTTCTCCACAGTTAGTCTCATGTCGTGACATTGCCTGGGGAGGCCAGAGGCCAGCCTCAGAGACGAGAAAGCAGGGAGCTAGGCTTGGGCTTGTTTCTTAAGGGTCTAGGTGCCTAAAGCGTAAGAAATTCAGCATCTGCAGAGCCCCGAGGTGAGGGCTGGGGTGCGGCAGAGCCTAGGACTTGCAAACTCAAGACTTTGCCGATTCAAGTCAGCCAGGCTAGGGAAGGGGAAGGCTCAATTTCTTCAGCAACTGGAACTCAAGTGTGTGCATTCAGTGTCTCTCAACACATTCTGCTCTGAATCAAACTGTATTTAAAACTATTTTAAGCTATATATTAACGCTGTTTTAAACTATATTTTAAAACATGTTAAAGTTCTTGGGTGTGATTACAATATAGGAGATACATTTTGTAGGAGAATGTCCTTGTGTCAGGAAACATCCAGAAATTTTAAAATATGGCCTGTGCAACTGACTTTCAAATGGTTTCTAAAATAGAGAGAGAGGGAGAGAGAGTGCAAATATGGCCAGTGTTAATAATTCATCAATGTACGGTGAAGGTCAAACAGCCGTTCTTTGTACTATTCTTTTATCTTTTTTGTGAGTTTGAAATATTTAAAAAATTGGGGAAATACTTAGGAATAACTAACAAAAACACAGGATGTGTATGAATCAATGTACAATATAATATCTAAGGATATAAAATGCAGCCCAAATTCATGAAAAACCTATATATGAGCACAGAAGGGGAAAATGTGAGGTGGTTTTTTCCGGTGTTCATATTTTTAAAATCTCACACATTTATACATTAGGGCATTAAATTGTAACAAAGAAAATACGGACCCTTCACTCATTCATTCTGCCTCTCTCCATTTGCTCAATGAACACTGACTCATCCCTCGGGCCCACAGTGTGGCCCAGCCCCGGCCCTCGTGCTAGTTCCCCCTTCGGTGCTCTGTGCAGGGCGTGGTGCTCGGTGCCGGGCAGGAGAGAAGCGGGAAGCGAGCGGGGCGGCAGGCGGGGGGGGGTGTGAATCGGAACAACCGTGGTTCTCAAAGACGCCGGTGCACCCTTCTCACTACTCCAGGCTAAGAAGGGACCGACTTAGAAGCTGCAGAGAGGGCTGTGAGGGCTCTGACTCTGGAGAAAACCATATCTGCAGGGCTGCCTCGGGATCCACACAGGAGCCCCTCACTTCCAGCTGGTGCCGTGCTGCACTGTTCCCAAGGTGACAGAGCACGAGAATTTGGCCGAGTCCTGCTGCGTGCTGTTGCTGTGTGACCCTAGTCTCCATCTGCACAAGGAGGTGGGTAGGACCAACTACCTCTCCAAGGTGCCTCCCACGCTGGGGTTCTATGATGGGCTGCCCTGTTTCTTCCAGCCTGGTCATTTCTTGCAGATTAAACCTGCTGGGATGTAACTGGGTGCTGTGGTGAGGATATTAAGCTCCTTACATGCCAAGTGCTGATGTCACACGTTATCTATATCTGAAGCCAACAGATTAGTACCAAATTTTGGGCCCACCCTGCCAAGGAGAAGCCTTGGCCTCCCCAGGCCCTTTGCAGCTCCTCCCTCCAGCATGCAGGCTGAGGCTGGAGGGGCACTTTCTCTCAGGAGATCCGGCCCCTGCCGGGGAGCCCACACACCTACTGTGCATGATGGGATCTAGAAATCTCTGCGCAGCTCCCTTGGCTCCAGCTCTGCTTCTGTAACATGAATTCCAGCCTTACTTACACAGCAGAGGCCTTTCGTACCCATTTCTGCTCTTTCTTCAAAATACAGGTGCCTGGGCAACAGCTATGCAGAGAGATTTTTTTCAGGTCTTTGCTCTGTTCCTCTTTTCAGCAGAGAGAAAAAAACAGTGGGGAGAAGAGATGTTTGCTCACTTCATAGAAGCTGGTGAAAGGCAGTCTATCAGTAAGGAATTCGGGGCTTTTTAGATTTGAATTTTGGGTCATTCTTCCTTCTGATCATGTCAGTTGGTGAGTTCATTTCTACTCCAAAAACAGATTAACCTTTGAGCTTCCCGAGAACTGGGACAACGAGGGAGAGGGTTGTGAGGGCTGTGACTCTAGAGAAAACCGTATCTGCAGGGCTGCTTCAGGTCCTCTCCATCTTTGAGTCAGTCTGGCCTCGGGGAGAGAGAATGGATTTTGGAGTCAGACAAGCCTGGGCTGAGGCTCCCTTCAGGTGTTCACTTGGGCAACAAATCGGTGGCTGTGAGATGCCTTGGCTTGTGCGGGACTCTGAGTAGCACGGCCCAGCCGTGACCTCTTGCTGTCCCTCCAGTCCACAGGGACCTGAATGCAGGTGGTCACCAGCCTCCTCTAGAGCATCACTTCCAGTAGTTGGTATCTGCATTAATAGCCCTTGGGAGGACAGGGGCCCTGAGGGGGATTTCCTGTAACCGAAGAGGTCATTTAATATGGTGGGGTTCCTAAGGGATTCAAGATTAGGCTAATCCTGCCCTTCGAACATTTCCCCTGAAACTTCTCAGTCATGACCTTCCAAGATGAGAAGCTTCATGCCAGGCAATGCACAGAGACACCATCATCTCCAAGGCTCAATGGAGCGAGTCGTGTCACCCTCACTTAGCCTCATGGGTGAGTAAGCCCAGGCCTGGGGAGCTAGCGAGGGGCAGGGTCTGAACTTGAACTCCAGCGGGCTGGCTGCAGGCCCTGCTGCTTCGGGACCCCACCACAGGGAAGCTCACAGCCTCTCAGCATCTAGCCCAACCAGGCCAGTCAAGAGGTTGGCAAATTCTGAAAACCCCCGATCACCAGCTGCTCTGGTCCCTCAGGCCTCACTGTTCTCAGTCTGCCCCCTGGCTGTCCCCGGGGGCTCCCCAGCAGGGCCTCCAAAGGCACCCCTCCCACGCTTCACACCTGCCTGGGGTGCTGCTTTTCTCCTTGAATTTAACTAAATCCAGCCTCTCCTGCCCTGTTTGTGTGCTAGGCACTGCACTAGGGCTCTACAAAAATAAGTTAGAGACAGTCCCTGTGGCAGGAAACTCGCAACTTAGTTTTGGAGAACACAATCTTGAACCCAGAGAAAGCAAATGTCTGCAAACGCGTTTAGGGGGTGAGAGGGACTGTGGAGGTAAGCACAGCCCACGGGTTCCGTGCTTCAGAGCCTGGGGAGCACTACCGCTGTGGAGGGGTCTGCACCACACACTCGACATTTCATTCTAACCTTCACAGCAGTCCTCCAAAAGAGCATTATCGCTCCCACTTTTTGCAGATGAGAAAACCAAATTACAGCCTGGTGACTTTGACCATGGCCATGAAGCTAGCCATGGGCAGTGCCAAATTTCAACCACCAGCTCCCAAGTGGAGGGTTCAGGTTCAGGCTCAGGGGCCCCATCCCGAAGCCTGCTCTTCAGAGGCCCTGACACAGAGACCCTGGCACAGAGACCCTGGCACAGACGCCCTGGCACAGAGACCCTGGATGTGACCGCAGCGGTGAAGGCATGTGTGGAGGGAGGCGGGCGCCCAGGCCCCTGGCCGAGCCCCCTGGTGGTGATGGGAGGGATGGGAAGGACGGTGCTGGTAGCAGAGCTCAAACAAGGACGAAACCACAGGGTGGAACCAAGGGACCTTACAAAGACAGAATCTACATCATTCAACAACTACCTGGATGTGGAGAGCACAGCTGAAGGGAGAACCCCAGATGACTGAGTTTTCCAGTTTGGGTGATGGAGAAAAGGGTGCAGACACAGACTAAAACAGAGAAGTCCAAAGAGGGCCTGGTTAGGATAAGAGAAAACAAGTTTGATTTTCAGGTTGCCAAGAGCCAGCGGGATAGCTGGCCGAAGATGTTGTCAAACTACATGGATAATGACTCTATCTCGGGGGAAAAAGTACCAAAAATATATACATATATATGTTTATATATATATATATAAAATATATACATTTAAGCACATAGCATGTATTAAAGTATTTTAAAATGTAGAGCTCAGGAAACAGAACAGAGACTTCTGGGGCAGCCACACAGGGTGGTTGAAGGCAGCAGTATGGAGACGTCCCCAGGGCAGTGGCTCTCAGACTTTTATGTGCTTCAGAATGGCCAGGGAGGCCCAGCACAGTTCCCCAGCAGTAGAACACACTTAATAAGCGCAGTTTCCTTCCCTAGCAGGAAACATTTGCATAGAGTTTTCAGATCTTAATCTAAAGAAATGAGCTGGCTGGGCGTGGTGGCTCACGACTGTAATCCCAACACTTTGGGAGGCCGAGGCGGGCGGATCACCTGAGGTCAGGAGTTCAAGACCAGTCTAGCCAACCTGGCGAAACCCCGTCTGTACTAAAAATACAAAATTAGTTGGGCATGGTGGCAGGCACCTGTAATCCCAGCTACTTGGGAGGCTGAGTCAGGAGAATGGCTTGAACCCGGCAGAGGTTGCAGTGAGCTGAGATCCAGCCTGGGAGACAAGAGCGAGACTCTATCTCAAAAAAAGAAAAGAAAAAAAAGAAATGAGCTATACAGGAGTTTCAGAAAATATGGACTGTCTTTTAGTTGCTGTTGCTTGTTTGTTTTAAATAAACAGACATTTGCTGCCTTTCAAATCGTACCAGATGGGCACTTATTTAATCTATTAACTACGATATTGACCCTAACCCTGAATTATGTGGGCTGACAGCTGTTCGTTCTCCATTGTCCAGTTGTTAAGAATGGGGACTTGGGAGCCACAAGCTTGAGTTTGCATGTTAGCTGCTACCTAGAAACTGTGGTCTTGGGCCATTTACCCAGTGGCACTCTGGGCTCCTCCTGCATAGCAAGGGTATAATAAGTGCACGCACTGCACAGGGCTCTTGTGATGATGAAATAGCAACAACTTGGCACCTAGTAGTTGCTTGACACCTAGTATGCGTTTAACAACTGTTGGTCATGATCTTCATCATTGTTAGCTCTTGGGGAGGGGGACTCATTGTACAGAGAAGCAGCAGGAAGAGGTGCTGGTGAGTCAGAAGGTTGTCCGTGGTTCCTTGAGTCAATGCAGGAGCAGCCTGCCAGCCTGTGCCACAGCAGAAGCTCATAGTGAGATCTAAGCTGGCTGCCACAGGCTGGCAAGCAAAGGTGCCTTTCACACCTTCTGGCTACTTGACCACGCTTCCAGTTTGGGGAATTGCAATGATTGCTGGAGGATCCTTCTTCCATGGCAGCCCGCCAGTAAACCAGGCACTGGTCATCACTTCTTATTCCCACTGTTGGCCACGATTGGTCTTGGCAGGGGGGACACTGTATGCTCTTCCTGATGCTACAACAATCTCCTGAGACTCTGCCAAACCTGCCACTGCAGGCTAAAAAGCTGAGAAGTCAAGCTGACAGCCAGGCTTCTTTCTGATCTACCTAATTTAAACAACTGCCTGGGCTGACCTATGTCCTCTTGTTTGGCCAGTCGGTTATTTTCCTAATTTGACTAATTGTTCATCTTCTTGGGCAGCCCATACCATGAGTCTTGACCTGTGGTATTATAAAAACTGACCTTTATTCAGTGAGACCTTCCTGAGTGTCAGTGCTGTATTTAACTCTTTGAAACATAATCTCATTTAGTCTTCATAGCATCACCGAGGAGGGAGATACTATTTTCATTCCCATTTTGCAGGTGAGCAAACTGACACTTGGACCAGGGGTCATTTTCCCAAGGCCACGTTTTTACTGGTATATGTGTTTGGAGGTGGCTTGAGGACTTAAAATTCTTGAAGATGGTTTGGATCTCCCTTCTGAGCACTCTAAGACATGTTGGGGCCACAGAGGTGCATCAGTCCACCTGAAACCCCATCCCCAGGCCTGCAGTTGGTCTTCACACGTCCTCTGGAAGTTCCTATCCCATGTCCTGGCCCTGGGCCAGCCTTCCCCCCATATTTCCATAGTGCCCAGTAGGCCTTGTTCCTCACCCTTCCCTTTGTTCCTTCAGCACAACTCAAATTAAGTCTGCATGATTAATGCTCCTCTTCGGGCTGGAGGGCATCATGCGAGGATTGCAGTGTGAAAAGAGGATGTCAGTCCTTGCTGCTCCCTGAGTCCCACTGCCCAGTCCTTCCATGGACCTTCCTATTCACCTTCTCCCTTCTTGGCCCCTAGCCAACCTTCCTCAAGACTGAGTCCCTCTCCAGCTCTTTCCCCAGAGTCCCCCTCAGCACAGGTGAGCTGAGGACAATGAGGATAGCCAAGAGGAGCAGTGCATCTGAAGCGCTTGCACGTGGGCTGCTCTGCCACTCAGGACTGCCATGAGGACTGTGGAGGAAACCCGTTGATTTGACTTATTTTGCTAGATGATGTTGAAACAGGAGAGTTCCCTGAGACCTCTCACAGGACAAGCAAAAGCAGTGTGGCTTGTCTGTTCATGCCGCACCTGCTCAAACCCCTTATAGGAGGGGAGCACACAGATGGGCTGGTGCAAGAGCTAGGGTGAACGCCCCTGGGCTGCGGTCCCATGGAAGCATCCAGGAGTGTGTGCCTGAGGCTCCTGAAGCCCAAAAGTGGGCATGTGTTACAGTGCACTCTCTCAGCTTTGCCACCCACAGGCGGCTTAAGTGTTAACTAGCTCAGTGCCCCCTTGATACCCAGGTCCTTGTCCAGTGTCCAGGAAGAATCGGGTCACACACGGACTTGAAGGATGAATGCAGAGGTTTTACTGGGTGGTGGAGGCAGCTCTTGCTGGGATGGATGGGGAGCTGGAAGGAGGATGGAGTGGGAGGATGAGCTTCCCCTGGAATTTGGCCATCCATCGGCTGATCTCCTCTCTTACTGTCCCCAGTCGAACACCTCTTGACGTTCAGATGCTCCTTCTCTTCTCTCTGCTGGTCTTCTGTTCTTCGGTTCATCTCCTTGTCTGCTCGTGGAGCCTGTGGGTTGGGGTTTATATGGATACAGGATAGGGGGCCATGGTGGGCCAGAAGGCAGCTTTTGGGCATGAAAACGGGAATGCTCGTTCTCATGTAGGGCCGCAGGTTTCCAGGTTTGAGGCTGGGGCCTTTGCCAGGGAGCCGCCCTCTTCTACCCAGTATTTCCCTGTCTTCTGTCTATATCTGTGTATGAGAGTCTATTTGGTCAGAATAAAGTGAATCCAGAAGAAACAAATGTAATTGGCCTATAAGTGCTATTATTGCTAAGTTACTCTGAAATTGAAACCTGCACGTTGTGCACATGTACCCTAGAACTTAAAGTATAAGAAAAAAAAAAAGAAAAAAAAAGAAAAAAAAATGTGTGGGAAAACTAAAAAGACTCTGACAAGTAGCAAGTGTGTGCAAGGTGTGTGCAGAACGGGAGTGAGAGAGGGCTTTGCTCCTCTGAGGCCTGTGTGGTTGGCTCTGGGCTGTGAGACACTCCCAGTGTTTTCTCAGAAAGAGAGAAGAAGATGCCATATTCTCAGTGAAGACACAAGCTCAGTAACGTGGATATGATGTGACAGAGACACAGTTTTTTGCTTACGTTCTTTTCCCCATAGGAAGCTGCTTCTCATGTTTGTAGAAAGCTTAGTTTAAGCAGAGATTGGTGGGTGATGTGAGAGGAAACGTTTGGGATTTTTAGGGGAAACAAACTATGAAAACATCAAGTGTCATTATTAAATGAGTTTCCAATCCTCTCCCCACATATATTGTTTCTTTTGAGAAAATTGTGGGGCCGGGCGCGATGGCTCAAGCCTGTAATCTCAGCACTTTGGGAGGCCAAGATGGGTGGATCACCCGAGGTCAGGAGTTCGAGATCAGCCTGGCCAACATGGTGAAACCCCATCTCGACTAAAAATACAAAAAATTAGCCAAGCGTGGTAGCAGGCGCCTGTAATACCAGCTACCTGGGAGGCTGAGGCAGGAGAATCACTTGAACCTGGGAGGCAGAGGTTGCAGTGAGCCGAGATCACGCCATTGCACTTCAGCCTGGGCAACAAGAGTGAAACTGTCTCAAAAAAAAAAAAATTGTGGTAAAATACACATGACATAAAATTTACCATTTTAACCATTGTTATAGATTCAGTGGCATTAATTACATTCACCTGATTGTGTGGCCATCGCCACCATCCATTTCTGGAACATTTTCCTCTTCCCACACTGAAACTCTGTCCCCATGAAGCGCTGACTCCCCGCTCCCCAATCCACCCAGCCCCTGGGAACCTTCAGTTTTCTTTCCGTCCCTCTGGATTTGAGTCCTCTAGGAACCTCACACAGAAATGATAGTGTTTGCTCTTTGGTGACTGGTTTATTTCACGGAGCAAGTGTCCTCCAGGTTCGTCCATGTGTAAGGATGTCCCCCATCTTGAAGGCTGAATAATGTGCCATTGTGTGCACAGACCACATAATGTCGATCCATTCATCTGTTGACGGGTGCTCGGCCGCTTCCGCCTCTCGGCCATTGTGAACAGACTGCTGTAAAGATGGGTGTGCAAGTATCCCTCCGAGACTGTGCTTCCCATTCTTTGCCTGATGCCCAGAAGTGGAACCGCCGGACCCTACAGTAATTCTGTTTCCTGTTTTGAGGAACTCCCATTCTCTTCGCCACAGTGGCTGCACCATTTTACATTATTTTATTCACACACTCTTTAAATAACTGTTTTTTGAAGGCAGAAAACTGTACGTCACTGGGAAACTAGCCACATCATTGGTGCTCAGAGGGTTGATACCCTGTCTCTCGGGAGCCCCAGCTCTCTGTCCAGTCACACAGATGACGCGTGTTGCCTGCCTAGAGCTGCTTGAATGGGGAGGGGCATGTAGCTTGGCACAAAGATGGCCTCCTCTGCCAAAAAGAGCCGCACGCAGAGCCCTCTGGTGTGAAATGGTATTGGAATTAGTTATGCAGGATAATGTCCTTGTTTTGGGAAGTACGTGCATAAGCGTTTAGGGTTAAAGCAGCGGCACTGCCATGCAGGACAGGCAGCACGGGACCCTTCTGTTGGAGTGCTATCCCCCAGCCCCCTGCCCACTAACAGGGGTCCTGAAGAGCTAAGAGTCTTTAGATCTGCTGGACTGTCTGGCAAGGGTTGCCCTGACTATTCTCCACAGGGAGTTCACCCAAGTGGAAACAATAACTGCCCCACACCCAATTCCTGAGCCCGCCGCCCCTCACTGCAGTCTGCAAAACTCCCATCACCTGAACAACAGACCAGAGGAGGAAAGATTCACCGCACTCCACCGACCAGCTAATACTTATGAACACCAGGCAGCCGAGAACTGATCCATTAGGAGCCTCCAAGGAGGCTTCCCCTTCTAATCCCGGCATCACGAGTTCACTCATTGGTACGACTCAGTAACATTTCCTGAGCACTTGCTCCAGAGATGAAAGGCATGGACGGGGCAGCCACCTAACAAAGAGGCAAACACTATTGCCTTGTCTTTTTTTTTTTTTTTTTACTAATTAGAGCAGAACCCTTTTGTATCAAAATAACTGAATTACGAAACCAGTTGTATAAAAATCCTAGGTGAAAGACAAAGATTTTTCAGAATCATCAGTTGCCATCACAATTCAAGAAAAGCTGTCGCCTTAGGGACCTTGTAGATTTCACGGTGAAACGGGTAAATATGAACTCATTTCCATGTCTTTCCCACTGAAGCAGTAGCCCAGGCCCCTTGCCCTAGAATGAAATATGACCCAAGGTTGCTGAGTGCTCCTGTCTGTGTACAGCCTGAGTGGAGCCACAAATACACTCTGTCTTCAGCAATCCATCCGAAATCAAGGAGAGAAGACCAGGGAGTGGAAAATAATTCCCGGGAGCAGCATGGGCTAGCGGCAGGTGGTCATCCCAGAGGCCGTGCAGCCTGGCGTCGGCAGGATGGGATTCAGATGGGTAGAGAAGGGCAGGAGGACTCCGCCGCGGTGGAACGGCCGGGCAGCTGAGGCAGACGGGCTGCGGTTGAGGGAACAATACCTTCGGCCTCCACATGGTATGAAGGTGAGCATGGCCATGCAAGTGCTACCTTAGCAGCAAATCCGGTGTCACCGCATTTTAAATAGTACTCATTTTCATTAACGGAAGAGAGAGAAGCAAACTGGTGAATTTCCTATGTTCGGTTCCAGGGAGCTGGTCACAGCTGGTATCATACCATCAGGAGAATCCCCATACTCTCTAGGCACTTAGAGAAATGGGGAACGGGGTGGGGTGGGTGGAGAAAAGGAGAAACGAACGTGTTCAAAGGATCCACGCACCTTTCCATATCGCTAACAGGTCAAGCTATCTGTTTGAGCAGAGGCATTTTGGGGTCTTTGATCAACAGAGCGAGGGCCTGAGTTGAAGACAGTGGGAGACCGAGGGAGGAGAGGAAGGGCATCTTCAAGGCAGGGGACCCCCGGGTCAGGGCTCCCCCATCGCCGGAAAGCCTGTGCAGTGTGTGAGTCGGCCTCTGGGCCGTCCACTGCGAGATCCTCTCAGCTGAATCCTTGATGTTTTGCAACACACCTAATATCATGGCCAATGATTTGAGGGTATAGGATTCACTCAAGTTGGGGTGACTTCCACATTGGGGCGTGTGTAGAGAAGGATGAGGACAGACTGGGAGCCAAGACCCCAGGAAGTCTGTCATGCAGGGAGCACAGGTGTGCGCACCCCGGCCTCCAAGGGACCCTCAGCCATCTGGAGTGTCGAGGAACCCGGCATGAAACAAGCCTCAGGAACCCAGGGAGACCTTGGCCGCCCTGGGCCTTCAGTACATTCGTGTGGAAGAGTCTCGCACCATTCAATGGGGACTCACACGGAGCAGCTGCTGCGCTGTCATTGCTGTTTTGCTTGTACCTGTCTCGCCCCTCCCCCAGCAAAGTCAGTTAGAAACAGACACTTGTCGGGAGCCACTGGAACTTTCATTTTGATGGCTTGGTTTCATGCTATATGTGATCTGCTTCCCTTTCTCTTTTTACTGATCGCACCAGTATTTGAAAATTGGTACACGATGTAGCTGGCTACACAGTAGTTAATTTTGTGACTTCCCCGTCCACCAAGAAAGGCTCCCTTATGGGTCCAAAAGCAATTCCCCGGCTCTCTTCCCTTGTCCTGCGGACCGGCAGCCTTCGCCGCTGGTCCCAGTGTTTCTCTGAGGGGCACCGTCACGGGCCGCCCTGGCCTCGCCACGCAGGCTCTGGAACAGCCCTGGCTGAGGCCAGGAGCACACTTCCAGTGCCCACTGCCCTGCTGAGATCCCAGACAGCGCCCACCTCTCCACCTTCCACGCGCTCCGCCCTCCTCCGCCGCATACACACCAAACCTGAAGTATTCTGAGAAACGCTGATCACGTGTCAATGGGGGTTATAGGAGGAGAGAGAAAGATAGTCAAGGTTCCATTCTCAAAATTCTCAAAATTCAAAGGAAAACAGCATTGAGATAGCTTATGATTATTGACACCTTACAGACTGGGAAACTGAGGCTCCTTCTGCCAAGGACGAGGGTCAGGAGGAACCAAGGTCTGCAGAGAAGAGAGCAAGCTGCCAGCGCCTCGCCAGGGCCTTGGTGGGGAGCTGGTGCTCTGCCCTGGGGCAATCTCTCAAGCAGAGAAAGAGAGGTACTTCGTGACGAGCTCTTGGGCTCTCTTTAGAACTCAGCCCTTCCCCTTTCTTCTTCCTAGGGGACTCCCAGCATAGTTTACCCTGGGAGCCCTGACTGTGTTGCAACGGGCTCAGGGTAGAGACCCGGCGACATGGAACCAGCCAGGCAGCAACCTGTGCCTGCAAGAGAGTGTGGGGAACAAGGAGGTGCAGGAACTGCAGCGCCTGCCGCGCAGAGGGGCCCTCAGCACCAGACCTGTGGCGCAATCAGGGTGCTCCGCTGTCCACGAAGCAGCAGTTACACCAGCCAGAGAGACAAACAAAGTCAGGGCATGGGCACGTGCCCCGGTGCCCTTTTGGCTTCCAGTAGGCACCTTGCTCAATGTCCTGATAAACAAAACAGAGCCATCTGCGACTCTCCCGGCACCTCCAGAGCCCCCCGCGACTCTCCCGGCGCCTCCACTTCTAGGGGGTTTTTAGGGATTGTAGGGCCCAGAGAGGAGATACAGAAGCCGAGGAGAAGTGAATGATCCGTATCAGGGGCCGCAGCTCGAGGCCTTGCTTGTGTGACCGTCAGCGAGTGACCTTCCCTCTTTGCTTCCATTTCCACACCTGTGCAACAGGGCTGTGCTCTCTCCGAGAGACTAGAGGGTCACGTCGGATCATGAATAGCGTTTGGAGCTGCTAACAGGCATTCGGTAATCTCCTGTGTCAGGGATGGGAGCTCAGACCGCAGGGCCTGTCTGAGACACAGCTGGGAAGTTTTCTTCTGGCTTCCCTTTTCTGAAAATCTGCTCCCACTCGGTGGTTTCTCCTGCCAACCACTGGCACCCAGCGTCTGGATATCTTGCCTACTGCACTCCCTGCCAAGAAAGCACCAACGTTATCCCCATGTTGTGTGAAGGCAGGAAAAGCGGGTCTCCGTCTTCGGGCTGAAGGGTGTTTCCCAGAGCGGGCGAGCGGCCACCACGTGCCCAGGGAGCATTTCCCCAGAGCATCATTGCTACTCTACAAAGAGTTTTATATTCTGCGGGGTTTATTTTGTTTGTTTGGCTTTTCAGATGGAGTCTCGTTCTGTCGCCCGGGCTGGAGTGCAGTGGCTTGATCTCGACTCACAGCAACCTCGGCCTCCCAGGTTCAAGTGATTCTGCTGCCTCAACCTCCCGAGTAGCTGGGATTAAAAGCATAGGCCATCACGCCTGGCTAATTTTTGTATTTTCAGTGCAGACAGCATTTCACCATGTTGCCCAGGCTGGTCTCGAACTCCTGGCCTCAGGTGATCTGCCCACCTTAGCCTCACAAAGTGCTGAGATTACAGGCATGAGCCACTGCACCTGGCCAAATTTTGTTTTTATATTTAAAACATACCTGGACATATGACCAGGAGCAGTGGCTCATGCCTGTAATCCCAGCACTTTGGGATGCTGAGGTAGGAGGATCATTTGAGGTCAGGAGTTCAAGACCAGCCAGGGCAACATGGTGAAACCCGTCTCTACTGAAAATACAAAAATTAGCTGACTGTGATGGTGGGCGCCTGTAATCCCAGCTACTCCGGAGGCTGAGGCAGGAGAATCACTTAATCCGGGAGGCGGAGGCTGCCGTGAGCCAAGATCACACCACTGCGTGATCTGTCCAGCCTGGGCGACAGAACGAGACTTTGTCTAAAAACAAAAACAAAACCAGAAACAAAAAACCTGGACATACCAAAAAACAAAATGCAGAGGTCATTAAAAGTTTTTAAGTCTTTTTCTTTTCTTTTCTTTTTTTTTTTTTTAGGAACCTTAAAGAAATGCTTCTGTTTAAGATAAACAGGCAGTCCAAATGATTCCCCCAAGCTCTGACGATGTTTATTTGTGTGCAGCTTCCTCAGGTTATTTGCCTGGGGAGGAAACTAAGGCCCAGAGAAGTGAAGAGGCTCTCCCTCCTCATGGCTCTGTCCTCTGCGAGGAAGCAGCATGGACGTTGCTGTCACTTTGTCTCCAGTGTACCCTCAGTGCCTAAAACAGTGCCTGGCACCACTCCCTGGCATCACTCACTAAGTGCAGATTGAGTGTCCCTTATTTGAAATACTTGGAACCAGAAGTGTTTCGGTTTTCAAATGTTTTTTATTTTGATTTTGGAATATTTGCAGAATTCCTTCTGGTTGAGCATCCCCAACCTGATATCCAGCATCCAAAATGCTCCGCGAGCGTTTCCTTTAAGGGTCATGTTGGTGCTAACAACGTTTTGGAGCATTTTGTATTTTTGTATTAGGGATGTTCAACATGTATTTACTGAATAACTCAATTAATTTTAAGAGGCAAAAGGACCCATGAAGCCTCTGAGCTGCCTCGGGAGCATCACATTAACTCCGAGGGTGAAGCGGGTCCTGCACCTTCTCAGGGCAGGATCGAACTGTTTCTGGTCTTCAGCATCTGGCCCTGTAAAATGAGAAGGGTTTTGCCTTGGGGTAAAACTGACCCGAGCATGTTCCTGGAGATGAAAAGCTCCTTATTTCCTAAAGATTCTTCTCAGAGTCTCAGGAAGTATGCTGCAATAGTCACAGTGATCATTTCTCATAAAGATATACAAGTTTTATCCTCTTTTTAACTTTCTTCCTAATTTTTAAATAATAAGCTTATATCACTCACAAAATAAGAAAAACTTTATAGCACTCTGTATACATACATGTATATGTATGTATATATGTGCGTGTGTGTGCGTGTGTGTGTGTGTATGTGTGTAAAATCAGCAACAAGCCTTCTCCAAAGCGGCACACTGTCTGTGCATTTCTTCAATGCCAAAGTGAGGCACTTATGGGCATCCCCAGGGACTTGTGCACCAGGCAGCTCCCATCGGCCCCAAGGACCAGCTCTGCCCACATGTGTGACATTATGGTGCCTCCAGACCTCCAAGATTTGGTAACAAAGAAAACCACCTGGACAACACACAGCCAGGCAGTGAACGCCACTTAGAAACAGGACCCATAAGAGCAACCTTCCCTGCTTCTCAGGAGCCAGTGCGTGTCCACACCAGTCCAGGCCTTTTCTGCTTCTACTGAGTCCTGCTTCCCGTCTCAGCTGATAGCACCACCACTCGTAGGTGAGTCCCTGTTCAACAGAACTCAGAGCTTTGTGTCCATGGAGTGCCATGAACAAAAGGCACCAGTGTTTCTTAGGGAGAGAACTCCCTTTGCTTAGGGTCAGGATGTCCTGCCTGCTTGGGGTCAGGAAGGTGAAGCCAGAGGAAGAGCTGGCTGCTCTGCAGAAGTTCAGAGGAACTGGAAGATGGGGCCAGGGAGGATGTGAGGAAGGGAAGGAAGGCAGAGAAGGTGCAAGGTGACTCAGCAGGAGGCTGAAGTCTAGGGGGAGAAGTTCCTTGACTGGGGTTGCTGAAGGGGTTTTAGAAATAAGGCTGTCAAAAAAAAATTACAGCTGTCTACTACTTAATTTCTAACTCTATATTTCTAACCTTCCATAAAGGCTCTACACAGATAAAGTTCCTGTGCCGTGGATTCTAGGGGGATGGGGCAAGGAGCCCAGTGCCAGGGTAGGAAGGAGGCCTTGGGAGGGGAGGCTGGAGAGTGGAAACTCAGGAGCAGACACCGGGAGGTAGAAGTGACATCTGAACACACAACCTCCAAGGCAGTCCCTGGGTGGGAAATACTGAGGTTTCCGTTGTGTGCTGGGTAAGTGTTGAGCCTAATTTGACCTCAAATTTCAAAGGTCAGGGTGATCCAAGCTGATGTTTGAGTTCCATTACTAGGCATATTCCTTACAACAAGAGGAATGTAAATTCTGTGGAAATTCTAGAACTTCTTTTTTACACTTAAACACAATTCCTTTGTTCCCATATCCTGAAATCAGTAAATTTAAGCAATTTTACTTTTCATTCAGTGCTTCAGGGAACTATGAGGGTCAACACATATGTATCACACACTGACCTTGTGCTCAGGCCTATAGGAAAATGAACCTCCCTGCCCGCAATGACCTTGGACCCGAACTAAGGATATGGTTAAAACAAGCGCAGGACTGGGTGAGACCCGCTCAAGGGTCAGGTGCTGGTTTGTCAGGGAGAAATGTTGCCCAGGCAGGACAGGTGTGAAAGAAAGGGAAGATCCTGGAAGACCGGAGGGCCCAGAAAAGTCTCAGTGAGGAGGGGGACTGGAAGGGAAGTTTCAGCATTGACCATAGGTAGACAGGGCTCTGCAGACCAGGATCTGCTCTATTCACACGTGGGGCCAGAAAGTTCTTTGTGGTGAGGGCTGTCCTGTACATTGCAGGAGGCTCAGCAGCATCCCTGGTCTCCACCCATTCAATGCCAGTAGCACCCCCTCCCTAGTTGTAAATGTGTGCAGACATTAGTATTTGTCACCTGCAGGGAAGACTCACCCCACTGGGAACCACATGCTGAGTAAAGGGAACGGCAAAGGAATTGGAGCAAGCAAGAGAGCTGGTGAACACGGGGGAGCTCTTGTGTGGGCCTCCCTGTGGGCCTACAGCCAGTCCCCAGACAACTGTGCTCTGGGCACCAGTGGCCACGTTCTCAGGGCAGGCACTACTGGTGCTCATTCTACTCACACCTCTCTCTGGCATCAGTGGCCTGATTACACACTGGGGATAGTAGGTAGTAGGTATATTTAGATGGGCACAAAAATAGCAGTGCCTGCCAAGCCAAAAAATTCAGAATTGCTCTCCTTAGTACAGTTCGAAATCACTAATCTGACTTCAGAGTTTCGGATTAGGGATGCCAAACTGGTACATATAATGCAAAGATTCCAAAATCCAAAAAATCTGAAATACAAAACACTTCTGGTGGCAAGCATTTTGGATAACAAATACTTAATGTGTAGCATATTTCTGATGAGATTTTGTCATGTTTCAGAAACATTAATTTGACAGTGATGTGCCCAGTTGAACACAAGGAGCGAGCAGGGTTTTCTGACCTGGTGACTGTGGATGCGCCTCAGGAGGCTGAGGACCCTGGAATGGTGCTATCATTGTGTGGGTGCATTTGCTTTTCTGAGGAGGGATTCCATAGCTTCCATCCGACCCTCCACAGTTTGACAGCGCTTGGATTCAACTGGTGCCCACACACAAGGCAGGACCACCAGTTCATATCTGAGTAGGACAATCCTCCTGCCCATCCATCTGGTCCCTGCTTCCACTTCCCACAAGTAAACATCCAGTCCACAAAACTCATTGAGGGGTTGCAGTGAGCTGTGTGCCAAGCATGTGCCAGGGACTGGGGCTGCAAAGAGAGATGGAGGCCACAGGGAAGAGGCCACGAGATAGTCAGTTGTCTCATGAAGTAGAATACAGCTGAAGCCAGAGAACTACAAGCCACGAAAACCTTCTGGAGGTGACATCTGAGCTTCGTCTTGCCAATTGATCTCGCTAGAATACCTACGAAGTAAAGAGGGGCCTGGAATTGCTGGTGGCTGAGGAAATGGAAGAGAAAAAAGCATGCCGGACAGTCATGGTGCGGGAAGCCCTCATCACTACTAAGACTTAGTGACTAACCGCACATGGGGAAGGAAGCTTGGGTGGCTGTGAGTCAAGGATCCAAGCCAGGAAGGCTGCAGACAATACTGACTGGGGTTGGCAGGCGGAAAGGGGAGGAGGTTTTGAGTGGGAAGACAATGAGTTTTGCTTTTAGACATCTTGAGTTGGAGGCAATGAGAGGATACCTGAAGACTACTCAGAACATCTTGAGAGGAACTGGGAATACAGGACTGCTGCTGGGGACGTGTCGGGGAAAGAGGTGGGCAGAAAGGAAATGGGTCTGTGTTCTCAGGGGCAGGGAGGGGCACTGTCGAGCCAGCCTTCCACACCTCTGGTTTCTCTGGGCACTTTCTTTCATGGGCTTTTATTGTGGATCACGGACATGTCTGGTGGGGAGGAAAATCTCAGTAGAGCACCTTCATTAAAGTTTCAGGTTCCAGGTTTGAATGAGTAGTTGGGTGGGGTGTTGAGCAGGATCCTTTCCTGGAGTGACAAGAGGGAAGGGATGTTCAAGCACTGGGTGGAGGGTAGGCACATTCTATGTTTTGATGGAACCTCCTAGTCACATTCACCCCCATCGTGATGCCAGTGGTCCTCAAAACGTGTCCATGAGAAGCACCAAGAGCTTGCTAGGAAAAGTCGTCAGCTCAGCCCTACCTCCCCAGAGATTGTGATGTCTAGGCCTGAGGTGGACTCATATGAGTTGTGTTTGTTTGTTTACTTTTCATACAGTAACTTTGACTTTGGGGAGGTCAGTGGGGGAGTATGTGGGTTTTATGAATTCCAGCATAGGTGGTGGATTTGTGTAACCACCACAATGCATGCAGAAAAGTTCCACTAGCCCAACAAGCTCCCTTAGCTGCTGATTTCTACTCACACCCGACCCCACCTCACTCCCTCGGTAAACACAGGGCTTTTCTCAGTCACTATTGGTTTTTTCTTTTCAAGTGTGGAATTACACAGTGTTTAACATTTGAGCCTGGCTTCATTCACTTAGAATAATGCCTTTGAGATTCATCCGAGTTGCTGTCTGTATCAATGGTTTGTTCCTTTTTAGTGCTGAGTAGTATTCCATGCTATGGATGGACCACAGTTTGTCAGTTACGCTGTTGAAGGACATCTGGGTCCTTCAAGGTTTTGGCAATTGGAATCTGCCTTTAAATAAGTCCACCAGATGATTCTGATGCAAATGGTCCCACATTACACAGTGCCGTAGGTTATCTACAAATGTGAATGCTTTTAACTTTGGCTGATCTGATCAGTGGGAATGGTATCTTATCAGATTTGCATATTTCTGACCGTCAGGAGGGTTAAGAATTTTTTAAAATCCTTATTGGCCATTTATGATTCTTCTTTGAATTGCCTACTCTCATGGTAGCTACCCTGGACCAAACTGGTTCAACTTTTATGTAACAAAGTTGAGAGCTGTTGTTCAGTCGCCATGGACCCCTCAGTTCACATAACCTGAGCACACCCAGATAAACTAAGTGTGCAGCCACAGCGGGAACCTAAGTGCTCAGACTGAGAGGCAGGGACTGAATGAAGAAGAGGACACTGCATGCCAGGATTCAGGATCCAGGATCCAATCGGATGGAGCTTTGGCCTCACCCCATGGCAAGATCCAGTCATGTTGTGCCACCAGGCATCACCTCACTGCAATATCCAATCAGATCACATGTCATTACCCTATTCTTATAAAACCTGACCTGGCCCTTGGCTTGGGCAAGCACTGCTTTGGGAGCTACCGCTGGTGTTCTCCTTGCAAGTAGTAAAATCCTCTGTGGGTGGCTCTCCTCCACCAAGGGACCAAACCCACCCGTTGTGTGGGTAACAATATCCTTTGCCTTCTATTTTTTTTTTTTTTTTTAGCCAAGTTGCTTTGTTTTTCATGGTGACATTTAGGAGCTCTTTTATGCTAAGGATCTTAACCCTTTGTTGTAAGTATTTTTTCACAGTCTGCTGTTTTTCTACTGTGTTTCTTGACCTATTGAAAAGTAGCAAGCATAGCCCGCTCTGACCAAAAGTCCTAGAACCACAGCCTGCGGATGAGAGTCCTACAAAGGCTTGAGAATAGCGTGATCTGTCTGGATGACTAAATTTTTGCCTGCTTGTTCAACAAGGTGTTCAATATAAACTCAGCCTTAAAAAGCACAGTCTGCTTTCAGCTGTATTCACTTTGATTCTGTGAATCACAGGGTCCTTTATTTTTATTGTTCCAGCTGTTTTCCTGTGGTGGGCAGAGCTGAAGATTGTTTTCATTATTTATGAACCTAAAATTCAGAGACATTTCAAACCCTTCACAGCCATGTTCTGACAGTAGATGGGAGGACTTCTCCTAATGTTAAGTCTTACTTTTTTTTCCTAACCAGCTGTTAAAATAACTTTCAGCTGGCCGGGCGTGGTGGCTCACACCTGTAATCCCAGCACTTTGGGAGGCTGAGGCAGGCGGATATGAGGTCAAGAGATAGAAATCATCCTGGTAAACGTGGTGAAACCCCATCTCTACTAAAAGTACAAAAATTAGCTGGGTGTGGTGGTGTGCACCTGTAGTCTCAGCTACTCAGGAGGCTGAGGTAGGAGAATCACTTGAATCCAGGAGACAGAGGTTGCAGTGAGCCCAGATCATGCCACTGCACTCCATCCAGCCGGGCAACAGAGTGAGACTCCGTCTCAAAAAAATAAAAATAAAAAAAAAACAATAATTCTTCAACCTGGAAGACATAATATCTCATTTACCCAGCACATAAGTGCATTTTTTAATTAAGAGAAATGACTTGAGAAACAACGCATTCTTTTAAAAATTTAACTCATGGCTGGGAGTAGCGGTTCACACCTGTAGTCCCAGCACTCAGCAAGATGGGCAGATCGCTTGAGGCCAGGAGTTTGAGACCAGCTTGGCCAACACGGCAAAACAACATCTGTATTAAAATTAGCCAGGCGTGATGGTGCATGCCTGTAATCCCAGCTACTCAGGAGATGGAGGCAAAAGAATCGCTTGAACCCAGGAGACGGGTTTGATTGTGCCAGTGCACTCCAGCCTGCGTGACAGAGGGAGATTCTGTCTCAAACAAACAAACAAACAAACAAAATTAACTCACTTTGGTGGTATTCTTTCTAAAGTGCTTTAACTACTTTCATGTGTCTCAGAAGATACTAAGCACAATTTAATCTTTTCTTCAAAGGTTTGAGATATTTTTCAGTGGGAACATTCATTTTAACTCGGCACTGACCTAAGTGTGCTCACCTCTGGCTGCCAATTCATCCTCTGTTCGTCCCCTCCCACCACCAGTGGGCCCCGAGCGTCCTCGATGCTTCTCCTCATGGGAATAAGTTACCTCTTTTCTCTCTTCTCCTTCCTCTTCCTTATCAGCTGTTGCTTTCTCAGAATTTCCTGCTGCATGGGGTGCTGTGGCTTATGACGGCGCACAGTGGCTGTTCCATGGCTGGCTCTGTGACCTCCAGCCCCACATCTCAGCAATCTCAGGAGCAGAAGGTAGGGATGCTCCATCCCTACCCCTAGGCTTGGCGCTGTCTCAGTGGCTGCCCCTCTTTAGGAAAAGATATCGTTGTCCATTCCTTGTTTCATTTGATCAAAAAAACGTATCATCCACCACATCCCAGGCAGTAGGTGCTGGGAATGCAGGGGTCAGACCTGGCCCTCAGTGGCCTAGTCAAGAACAGATGCCCTAACTTAACAGGAATGCCCTGGAGCCTGTCTAGGTACAAATCCGATCTCTTCTGGTCTCACCGAGGCAAGGGCTAGCCCTCCATCCTTTCCCACAAAGCATTCCCAGCCTGTGTTTCTCCCTGTGTCCAGATTGCCGTCACCTGCACAGGAAGCCAGGCAATGGCACTGGTCCTAAGGGAGAGTCCGTCTCCACCTGTGTGCATGGGCTCTGGACCAGACAGCAGCTCAGGGAACACTGTCAGCTGTGAGCCTATCTCATCAGAATTGCCACATGGCTTTTGTTTGTTTAGAAGGACACCGTGGTTCCAGAATTGTTTTCTGCTCGTTTCTGAAACGTATAAATAGTGCAGTTGTATTATAGAGGTCAATGACTCTTATGTGCTGATCTGAAAACAAAACCATTACTTCTATTACTATATCGAAGAGAAAATTATGGAGAATTCCAAGTACCTAGCTGATAAGTTACATATAGAATGCCACATATTAGGAAATTGGGGAATGTTTGAAGTGTACTGTATTGTAATGACATAGGATCCAGGAAGGTATAGGATCAGATGTGTGACTCGTTCGTAGTTCATCGCCTTAGACTGTTCAGTCTTTTGAGTTTTGTTTTTTTGTTTGTTTGTTTTTGAGACAGTCTTGCTCTGTCACCCAGGCTGAAGTGCAGTGGCACAATCTTGGCTCCCTGCTGCAACCTCCGCCTCCTGGGTTCAAGCAATTCTCCTGTCTCAGCCTTCTGAGTAGCTGGGATTACAGGTACGCACCACCATGCCCGGCTAATTTTTTGTATTTTTAGTAGAGACAGGGTTTTACCACATCGGCCAGGCTGGTCTTGAACTTCTGACCTCAGGTGATCCACCTGCCTCGGCCTCCCAAAGTGCTGGGATTACAGGCGTGAGCCACCGCCCAGGCCTTGTTGCAGCTATGTTTCTATTCAGAGCTCTTTTATTGTTTACTCCTGAATTTGTAACTGAGTTTCAAATAGTTGAAATTGCCACTTACATCCGCCCTGAAGTGTTTTTTTTTTTTTTTTTTGTAGGCCGTTCCAATTCATTGTATTAACAATTTCTGACATGTTTGTGAGTTCTGTGAGACACCATTACCTTTTCCATATTTTGAACTTCCCCCTTTCTAGACAGATGAGCTTCTGGATGCACTCCACCTGGAAGCAGAGGCTGAGGCCCCTCCTCCTGGGCTAGGTCTCACTTCACCTCCTGACTATATTCTGCCTGTGTTCTCATCCAGTCCCACCCTCTTTTCTTTTGTCCAAATAGTAAACTCCCTTTAAGCAAGAATTCATGGTGTCTGCACATTCATCCCTCAAAACACTTTTATTGAGTTGAACTAAAACCAGGCATACTAAAACCAGGCATGTCTTCAGTGTTTACGGCTGATACTGCAGTACCCTTCAGTGCTGGAAACACCCAGATGATAATGAGACTTCCGTATGGTCTCGACTGTCTTTCTTTTTTCGTTTCTGTTTTTGAGACGGAGTTTTGCTCTTGTTGCCCAGGCTGGAGTGCAATCGTGCGAACTCGGCTCACTGCAACCTCCACCT
The DNA here is from genome assembly GCF_009764315.1 of Trachypithecus francoisi. Classification (NCBI taxonomy): domain Eukaryota; kingdom Metazoa; phylum Chordata; class Mammalia; order Primates; family Cercopithecidae; genus Trachypithecus; species Trachypithecus francoisi. The sequence goes on along the minus strand of NW_022681455.1, from coordinate 18,718 downwards.
CCCCGGTTCACGTGATTCTCCTCCTTCAGCTTCCTGAGTAGCTGAGATTACAGGTGCCTGCCACCATGCCTGGCCAAGTTTTGTATTTTCAGTAGAGACAGAGTTTCACCATGTTGGCCAGGCTGGTCTTAAATTCCTGACCTCAGGTGATCCACCCGCCTTGGCCTCTCAAAGTGCTGGGATTACAAGCGTGAGCCAGTGCACCTGGCCTTAGACTTTCTAAAAAGCTCAAGAGGGGCCATATCTCATTTACCACGAAATGACCCTACAGCTTACTTTCTTCGGCTTTGATTCTTTATACATTTTTCTCCATGTGAGAAAAAAAGCAAACCAGCTATGGAAGGGGACAGGCCCACAGGCTCTTTTGTGCGGGAGAAGGCCGCTCGCGAGGCCTCTGGGGTAAACAGGTGCTGGGGCCTCACAGCGGGGACGGAATCACATTCTCTCAGGGCTGAAATGTGGGAGGCCCATGCCAGACCTGGCCCAAGGACATGTATGTGTGACCCTGATGGACAAATGCAGATTACTTGGTAGCTGAATCCAACCAAGATGGAGGCCTCTGCAGGGTTTTTTTTAGTATGTTTTTGGGTTTTCTTTTTGTTGTTGTTGTTGTTAATGGGCAACTTTGGGGGTTTTACAGAGAATAAAGATAAATGAGAGGAGGGCTTATTACCTGGTTCTTCTCGTGCCTAAGATCAAACGTTGTCTAAACAGAAGCCTGATGTGTGGAATGTGAGAAAAAAAACCTGAGTTCATTGCTTCAATAAAGCACCAAGGCCAGGCACAGTGGTTCATGCCTGTAATCCCAGCACTTTAGGAGGCCGAGGCAGGCAGATCACCTTTGGTCAGGAGTTCGAGACCAGCCTGTCCAACATGGTGAAACCCTGCCTCCATTAAAAATACACAAATTAGCCAGGTGTGGTGGTAGGCACCTGTAGTCCCAGCTACTCAAGAGGCTGAGACAGGAGAATCACTTGAACCTGGGAGACAGAGTTTGTAGTGAGTTGAGATTGTGCCACTGCACTCCAGCCTGGGCAACAGAGCAGGACTCTCAAAAAAAGAGAAAAAGAAAAAAAGCACCGTAATTGAACTACAGAACCAACAAAAATCACACCATCTCATCTCCTCTTATCCATTCATGCATCCACTCATCCATCTACCCATCTACCCATCCACCCTTCCACCATTCTGTCCATCCATCCTCACATCCATCCATCTACCCATTCACCCACCCACCCTTCCATCTATCCATCCATCCATTTGTCTATCAATCCATCTATTCATCCATCTATCCTCCCATCCATCCATCCATCCATCCATCCATGCATTCGTCCATTCATTCTCCCATCCATCCACCCTTATATTCATCCACATATCATATCCATCCATCCATTCATCCATCCAACCATCCACCAATCCATTCATCTACCCAACAATCTACCTATTCACCCTTCCATTTTATCCATCCATCTATCCATACATCATTCATTCATTCATTGACATTCAATACATTTTTATTTCATACCTATAGGATGCCAGGCATTGTGCTTGATATTTGGAATACAGAAGAAAATGAAAATGAAACAGATGTGGCCCAGCTCCTGCTCTCTTGGAGTAAATCTTACATTCAAGAGAAACTGAGACAGGAAATATAGATCAAGTGATGTCCTAGGACACACAGAGGAGTAGAAGTGATCTGACTCAACCCTGGCAGCTCATGCTTATGATGGGCTAAATATATCTCAGTGCTCCCTGGACTCCGGCCAAAGCACTCCCTCCCCGTCAGGTGTCTCCTCCAGAAGGAAGTCAGATGACCATTTCCTATCATGAATTCAGCAGTGTTGAGAAGTGACAATGTGCTAGCAGCCCTCACTCAGTGCCTCCTCAGCCTCCGGCCTCAGCGTCCACTCTGGCAGTGCTTGAGGAGCCCTTCAGCCAACCACCGCACAGTGGGAGCCCCTCTCTGGGCTGGCTGAGGCTGGAGCCTCCTCCCTCTGCTTGCGGGGAGGTGTGGAGGGAGAGGCCGGGTAGGAACTGGGGCTGTGCTCGGCCCAGTGTGAGTTCCGGCAGGCTCCGCGGCTCCGCACACAGAGCAGGTGCCGGCCCAGGGCAGTGAGGGGCTTAGCACCCGGGCCAGCAGCTGTGGAGGTTGTGTAGGGTCCCCCAGCAGTGCCGGGCCGTAGGCCCTGCACTCAAATTCTAACCCGGTTTAGCTGCTTCCCCGTGGGGCAGGGCTGGGGACCTGCAGCCCGCCAAGTCTGAGCTCCCCACCTGCCCTGGGCTCCTGCACAGCCTGAGCCTCCCCGAGGGGCGCCGCCCCCTGCTCTGTGGCGCCCGGTCCCAGACACAGCCCAAGGGCTGAGGAGAGCAGGCGCGGCTGGGCCCGGGGGGCAGCTCCACCTGCAGCCCTGGTGCAGGATCCACTGGGTGAAGCTGGGCTCCTGAACTGGATGGGGACTTGGAGAACTTTTATATCTAGCCAGAGGACTGTAAATGCACCAATCAGCACTCTGTGTCTAGCTCAGGGTTTGTGAATACACCAATTGCTACTCTGTATCTAGCTAACCTAGTGGGGACTTGCAGGACTAGCACTCTGTGACTCTGTGTCTAGCTCAAGGATTGTAAGTGCACCAATCAGGACTCTGTCAAAATGGACCAATCAGCAGGACTTGGGTGGGCCCAGATAAGGGAAGAAAAGCAGACTGCCTGAGCCAGCCAGCGGCAACCCGGTGGGGCTGGCTTCCCCAGGTTGGAGGACTTGTTCTTTTGCTCTTTGCAATAAATCTTGCTGCTGCTCACTCTTTGGGTGCACGCTGCCTTTAGGAGCTTAACACTCACCACGAAGGTCTGCAGCTTCACTCCTGACAGCGAGGCCACAAACCCACCAGAAGGAAGAAGCTCCAGACACATCTGAACATGTGAAGGAACAAACTCCCGACACACCATCTTTAAGAACTGTAACACTCAGGGCAAGGGTCTGGGGCTTCATTCTTTAAGTCAATGAGACCGAGAACCCACCAATTCCAGACACAGTGTCAACCCACTTACATCCAGTGCCTGATTTTTTGTATAATAATAAGCCTAAAGGGTGGAATTAAAAATACCTTTGTTTATCACAATTTATGTGGTTTGGGGTTTTCTTAAACAAGACAGCGACAGGCACAGACACAGACATGGCAGGGTGTTGTGGTTCTGGAAAACACGTGCAATGGGGCTGAGGGAAAGGACAGCTCCTCTTCAAGTCAGAGAGCTTCTGGCCCCCGCGCTGCCACAGGTGACTCATGAAGCACAGCCTCTTTCTGGTTTCTTTTTCAGGATTCGGTGAGGTACAGGACTTTCCAACAGTGCTGAGGGTTGTCACTGAGAAGGGCCTATGCTCTTTATCCCAAGGCCACCCCACGGGAGAGATGGGCTGGACTGCCAAGTGTGTTTCTGGATTCCTACTCATGGAGGCCAGGTTCTTTATGCAGCCTCTGTCTTACAGGGCTCCTCTAGATCAGAGCTCAGAGGATGGCCTGGCAGAGTCAGCATCAATGAAGAAGTAGGAGGAACATTAACATGAAAAATGCAGTGCTAAGTGGCAAAAAGCTGGTTACAGACACAACATATACAGCATGACATGATTTGATATGAACGGAGCACTACAAAGACAAATACCCACTCCTAACAGCTGTGATGTTTTCTTCTCAAGTTCTATAGTTTATATTGTATCTTTAGGTCTGTAATCCAGTTTGAATTATCTTTGGTATCAGGTATGAGGTAGCTGCTGAGTTTATCTTCTTTTGCTTGTGGATATAAAATTGCCCAGCACCATTTGCTGAACAGACTCCCCTTTCTCCATCAAATTGTTTATGCACCTGTGCTAAAAGTCGATTGACCATATTGGTGTGGGCTGTTTCTGGACTCTTTTCTAACCCCCGATCTGTTTGTCTATGTTTAGGTGAACACCACATGGTCTTATTTACTGTAGCTTTATAGCCATCCTTGAAATCAGGCAGCGTGAGTCCTCCAACTTTATTCTTCTAATCTATTTATTTCAGTTTTGCTAAAATATTTCAGATATGAGGTATTTGCAGACAGTATGACATTTCCTAATTGTCCCTAACAAGATTGATAGTCATTCCTTATTGTCCTCATTCTTGGCCCCTCTTCATATTTCTAGGAACAATTATCTTTCTAATGTTCCTTGTTCCTCTTTCCTGTTGAGACCCAGACCACCCTTATAGAAGGAAGCAGTACACAAAACAAAGCAACCATTAACATTATCCAGGGCCAGTGGATTGCTTCTCCTCCCATGCTAGCCATCCGGGAAAGGCTCAGCTACACATCTGCCCCACACATCACAGAACAAGAGTGTGGTTCTGGTAATCTGTGTGTGTGTTTTGTTTTTTTTTTTTTGAGACAGAGTCTCGCTCTGTCACCCAGGCGGGAGTTCAGTGGCGTGATCTCAGCTCACTGCAACCTCTGCCTCCCAGGTTCAAGCCATTCTCCTGCCTCAACCTCCCGAGTAGCTGGGATTACAAGCGTGTGCCACCACGCCTGGCTAATTTTAATATTTTTAGTAGAGATGGGGTTTTGCCATGTTGGTCAGGCTGGTCTTAAACTCCTGACCTCATGTGATCCACCCACCTTGGCCTCCTGAAGTGCTGGGATTACAGGCGTGAACCACCACACCTGGCCATCCGTGGGTTAATTTCACTACAACAAAGTCACTGGGCCATTGTGTATTTGCTGGTATTTTGTTCTTTTGTGAAATTAAATACATTAGAATTTTGGAAATCAAATCTCAATTTTATCTCTGAGTTGCTTTGTGATCTTGAACATCTTCCCTCAGCATCCAACTCACTGTTCTTATGAGAATTATACTTCCTCTGAATCCTGGCTTTTAGATAATAAGGTGTGACATAGTACCCCAAAGATACCAGATAAATGACACATACCCGGTAATATGACCGTGGCTTTAGAAAAAAAAGCGCAACACTATAGTTAATCATAGGGTCTATTTCCGGTGCCGCAGTAAGTCTCACAGGACAAACACATCTAACTGGATCCCTAAAAATGTCAAGAAAACCCACATATCAGCCTAAGAGGATGATCAGAAGTATGCTGAATCATGTTGCAGCTAAAAAGGACCAGGGGAATTTTCTCAGCCTTGTTAATATGCTAAGATGAGAAAAATGAAACAGAGAAGAGCTGGAGGAAGGAAAACCCAGCAGATGTGTATTCAGGAAGTTACCTTTTGAAACGTGCGAGGTGCTCCTCTGAGTGGCCAAGGATCTGGAAGACTGATTATAACGTTCTAGGGAAATGGACTCTGTGTGTGGGAGTCCCTTGTCAGTGGGAATGCCCCAAGGTGCACACTTAACACTCAAAAGGCAGCAATTACCAGCACAGTTGTGTAACCCTTCCACCCCCGGAGCTCTCAGACAGTAACCCGCCTCAGGATTCAGGTCCTGCAGTAATTACCACTGAACACACAATCATTGGTGATATCTCTGGAGTATTTAGTACATTCCAGGCACCAAAGCACATATATTAATTCATTTAATCATCACACACAATGAAATATGGCTAGTACTACTATTACTATTTTACAGATGAAGAAACCAAGGCCCGGAATTTTGCCAAGGTCACCCAGCTAGAAAGTGACTATGCTTAGACTTGAGTTAAGCAGCCTGGTTCTAAAACCAGAGCAAACAACCCTGATGCCATCCCGCCACCATCTATCCTGGTCTTCAGCCATCCTCCATTATAAAAGCATCAGATTGTGTACACACACACACACACACACACACACACACAGTAGTGTTCCTTGGCTACACAGTTCATTGGTTCATTTGGCCAGCACTGGCTCCCAGTGATTCTCCAGCTCCCCCCCATTCTATGTGACCACCACCGTCCCACCCTGCCGAGAACAGTCGGACTGATGCTCACCTTGAGTCCTTGGGTCCTTGAGTCCTTGGGTCTGTCTTTTCTTCCTCCTAGCAAACTCACTTCCCCCATCTCTGTCTGAATCCTACTTCCTTGGGTTCAGCTGCAGACCTGTGCTCACTGGGTCACTTTCTTTTTTTATTTTCCCTGACGGAGTCTTGCTGTCACCCAGGCTGGAGTACAGTGATCCGATCTTGGATCACTGCAACTTCCGACTCCCTGCTTCAAGCTATTCTCCTGTCTCAGCCTCCCAAGTAGCTGGGATTACAGGCATGCTCCACCATGCCCAGCTAAGTTTTGTATTTTTAGTAGAGACAGGGTTTCACCATGTTGGCCCAGATGGTCTTGATCTCCTGACCTTGTTATCCGCCTGCCTTGGCCTCCCAAAGTGCTGGGATTACAGGCATGAGCCATGGCGCCCGGCCTGGGCCACTTTTCTCCCAGCCCCTGTCTTGGTCTCAAAGCTCTGGCTCCCAATCCCACATGACTCTCACTTACTTAGCTGCAGGAGATGTCACTTGTCTCAAGCAGGAGGAGAGCTCTGGAGTTAAAGTTTCTTCCCAAGAACATTTTTATTGTTCCATGTAACACAAATACAGAACCCATTTCCCAAATGCCCACTTGATAGGTTATGATAAGGAAACATCCCAGGCCCCTTTCCAGAGGAAGGCAGGGCACTTCCAGGAGGAAAGGTGTCATGGGAATCCCACTGGAAGAGGCTGCGGGAAAGCCTGGGTGTGACTGGGCCTCCCTCAGCAGACGCTTTAGGCTGAGCAGTGAGTTCCTCCACACATGGGGTCTGGAGCTGCTTTGTGGGGTGACGGCTGGACGGTCCCACAAGACCCTGCACTTAGAAGGGCCCGTGCTTGGTCTCATGCTCTGCTGTCACCGGTTTGACATTCTTAGTCATTTTCGAACCAGGGACCCCTCATTTTCATCTTGCAATGGGACCTGCACATCCTGTAGCTGGTCCTGGCTAGGCATGTCTCCTCTCCGGGGCAGAGCTGACTGGCTGGAGGCTGGTCCTCCATGCATGCTGGTCTTCGAGGTGGCTGATGCTGGAGATGTGGACCTTCAATACTTGTATGAACCACCCCTCACACAAGCACAGGTCTCAGTGAGCTCCTCATGCAGGGACAGCCCTGTGCCTTCCTGCTGCCCTCTGCCCAGGCCCCAGAGAACAGCTCCTGTGGCTTCTCCAGCTCCTGTGGCTTCTCCAGCCCCAGCACACAATCCGGGGCTTCGTTATGAGCCGAGTGAGGCCAGTACCCCTCTGTCTTCTGGGGACTTCAAATCACTTTGCATTTTCACTTCAAGGCAGCATCTCTGAGCCACCAAAGGTTGCAGGTGTCCAAGCAGAAATAGCCTCTGTCTGAGGCTGCTGCGGAGGGTACTTGGATAGACAATGACCTCTGACCTTGAGGTCTCCCTTTGGCCAGTGACCTTCCCATTGCTAAAAGAAATCAGGAAACTGATAGGTTAGGGTGCTCCTGAGCCAGTTTTCGCACCACACTGCACTGTGGCTGGGGCTAAGTCCTTGCCCTCCGGCAGCACGTTGAGACAATGAATCATTCCCTTGTTGGGTGGGGAGGCACAGGTGGGTGCCTATCCGGGGATCATGACCAAACCCACCCAGGCATCTGATGGCTGCCCCCAGCCCTCCCTGAAGAGCTCAGTCACTCCTGTGGAGGTGGAGCTCAACAACACAACACTTCTCTGAAAAGAACTTTGGACCTCAGGGCATGGGGGGCGCATGATGTCGTGGGGGCTTCCGGGCCCCTTTTCTGTTCTAGTGAACCAGAGTGGGCGTGGGAGATACGGGGAGGTTGGCTGAAGCTGGCATTAGGGAGCAGGAAGACACAAAGCTCCATCTCAGGCTTCTCGCTTGGGTGTTGTTCTGGGTTGAATCCTGATTTTCTTTTCCTCAAAAAAGAAAATTTTTATGTTGAAGTTCAAACCAGTTCTTAAAAATGTGACCTTTTTTGGAGACAGTGTCTTTACAGGAGTAATCAAGTAAGAATGAGGTTGTTAGGGTGGGCCTTAATTCAATATGACTGGTGTCCTTACAGAAAGGAGAAATTTGGAGACATCGACACACACGGAGAACGTGTGAAGATGAAGGCAGAGGTGGCAAACACAAAGATGGCCAGCAAACCGCTAGAAGCCCTCAGAGGCTCCAACTCCACCAGCACCTTGCTGGCAAACTTCTGGCCTCCAGAACTGTGAAAGAATAAAGTTTCGGTGATCTTGGGCCCCCTGGTTTGTGGTTCTTTACAGCTCTGACAAACACAGATGCCCACGAAAGGGTGCTGGCCTCAGAGGGCTAGGGGCTGGGGAGGCTGGCGGGTTTGAAGAGGAGAGCATGTGCTGCGGGGCGGGACCTGCTGAGGAGGTGTCAGCTGGGAATGTGGGAGTGGTCAGGAAGCCTTGATTGGAGCCAAGGAACCTCCTGGCACAGAGCAGAGAGTTACCAGTCTCAGGGGAAGCTTAAAATTGGGGCCAGCAAGGGGAAGGATTAACAAAGGTGGCAGAAAACAGTCACAGAGGGAGGACAGGGCAGAGAAAAAAACAGTCACAGAAGCAATGAGAAGAAGCTGTTGAGAGGGTTGAAAGAAATTGTTGTCTCCAGGGTTTTTCCACCCTGGAGGGGTAGCAGGCTGCCCTGTTGCTGTTGAACACCCTGGGAGTTCCAGTCCAGCCAGGAGGTTTGCCTCCCTCCTCCAAAGGAAAGGGGGCTGCCCGGGGGAAAGGACTGATCTTCAGAGTGAAAGGAGATTTTCAGCTATTTGTTATTTAGGCCATTGTCCCAGGGCAGGGGCCATGTCTGAAGTTTTATGTGGAGACTGAATTTAAACCCAACCACTGAGCTGAAGAGAACAAGATGTACTTTTTTTCTTTCTCTCTTTTACTCTTAGAAACTTCATGATGACCAACCACACCTCACATTTGCTTCATTCAGTCTATGGACCAGGAAGGATTTTCTGTGACACTTTCAGGTTCTTACTCATTTACAGAGTCACAGATCTGTCAGCCTGGGAACCTGCCCCCACATGGAAGACCAGGTAGCACCGATGGGTCCATTGCAAGGTGTGTTTTGCGAAAGGCCTCTTTACTTTGAACTCCCTTTCCCTGAAAAATGGCAGGGGTGGAAGAAGAAGACACACACAAACACCGTGTGGTCTGAAATAACAGGAATCCAGTGGCCGGCCTCAAAAGCTTGTTTTGTCTTTCAAAAGCCATCCTCAGAGGTGTGGCCATGTCAATGTGAGAATCTATTCAAATGAGGAAGCCACCTTACCCATGAGGGCCCTTGTGCTGAATTTGATGGAAAGATCTGGAAGTGTTGCCCACACTCAGGTACTATTAGCAAGTGTGGGGTTCATCTGTACATCAAATAAGGGAAGCTGATGTAGAGATGAATCCACACCTGCTGGTTGGTAGGGTTCTGATTTGCAGGATTATACGTGTGACGATTAGGAGTTGGGTACAACTTTGTTAAAACAGAAACGTTTTCTTACCACACCAAAGAGGCTGTGGCAAGACTTGCTTCTCCCACAATCATCTGGCTCCCTCTAGCGGACCCCTGGCCACCGCAAGGTGAGGGGGAAACTATGGTCTCGCCTCCATTAGTTGACTTACCCTTCTGTCAACTCCAGCCCAGAGCTGTGGGGAAAGGAGTCAGGGAACCCCCTGGGGGCTGAAATTCGGATGAAGCCCTCAGCTCTTAGGCACTCTCCTTTGTGAAGCCTTCCCAAGCCTCCCCTGGTTTATCACACATTCATGTGTGTTGATGTATTAGGCATATGTTGCCTAAAAATTCACACACGTCTGTCTTTTTCTCTAGACCATGAATAACTTGAGTATATAATTTTTTTCTGTGTTCATTTTTGCTTTCTTTGCACCTAGCACAGTGCCTGGGACAATAGTGTTAAAAAATAACTGTTTAGGCTGGGCACGGTGGCTCATGCCTGTAATCCCAGCACTTTGGGAGGCTGAGGCGGGCAGATCACGAGGTCAGGAGACCAAGAGCATCCTGGCTAACACGGTGAAACTGCGTCCCTACTAAAAAAAATACAAAAAAGTCAGCCGGGTGTGGTGGCGGGCGCCTGTAGTCCCAGCTACTCAGGAGGCTGAGGCAGGAGAATGGCGTGAATCCAGGAGGCAGAACTTGCAGTGAGCCAAGATCGTGCCACTGCACTCTAGCCTGGGCGACAGAGTGAGACTGCATCTCAAAAAAAGTATTTATTGACTTAGTAAGGAAATAAAATGCCAGCTAATTCAGGCTCCTGTGCTCCATATACAAATAAAGGGCTGGCACTGCCAAAGTCAATCTATACAACAGCGGCTAAGCTCTTATTTCTAAGGATGCAGATACTGGAGGATATGAACCTTTCATAATGCACATATTTTGACAGAGTTAAAGCCTTAAGTTTTCTGGAAGAAGTAAAATATTAACTGAATCACTACACTTTTAACTTCCATAATCAAAATATAAAATGCTATAAACACAAGGCCTGTGAGAAGAAAACACAGGGCAGGAAGGTTTTGATGTGTGACTTACTGGGAAAGCCCAGGGGTCTAGGGTGGACAAGGGCAAGGGGTAGAAACTGGGGCAAGGAAGCACGGACGGTCCATGTCTGATGGGGACTGAACATGCTCTTGTCCTTCAAAGGGAGTCACAGAAGATGCCTCATGAGAAGCAGAGGGAGGACTCAGGGAATGCCTGGCCCAGCCCCTCACTAGGCGTAAAAAACAAACTCACCCGTCCAAACCCAAAGAATGGACTCAGAGACCCAGAGAACAGCCAAAGTGAGATTTTTGATAAAAAGTTGGTCTTGCAAAATCGGATGTCTGACGGACAGGCACACCCTGCACAGTTTCAACGAGCATTTTATCCGCTAGTGCGCAGGTTCCTCCCCCAGTTTCTCACAGACTGAGTCCTATGGGATCACAACCTTCCCGGACGTCACCTATTGTTAGGCAGGGACTTTAGGTGTTTTTATTTTTTAGGGTTGTCTTGCTGCATTTTGTCACAGCACACAATGCATTGCAATCCTAGTCAGCTCAGGGGTGCTTCAAGTATTTAACGTATCACCTAAGTAGCTGGGCCGGCTGATAAGAACAGAGAAAGGGAGCTATTTTGCAGGCTAGTAAGCTTTCATTTTAGACTAAACTTCTTTGGTTCAGGTGAAAGCAACTAATGAGGGGTAAGGGGGAGGTCTACAAGCAGGCATTGGCTATTCAAGCAGAGACCTCGAATATCCTGTTTTTCTGTAGTTTGCTGACCTAAGCCAATTTAAGGCACTTTGTCTTGGAAATGGACCACTGTATACATTATGTCCTTCACTGGTGAAAATGAGAGGGGCTGTGACTGACTCAGTCCCATAGTCACAGGCACCAGAACAGTCCCCAGCCTGTCCCTGGACTCAGAGCCCCCATCTCTGAACTGTGCACTCAGATTTGGGAGCACTAACATGATGACTTTGACTCATTTTGTGCTGTAGTGACCAGCCTTCTGAAAGTGCCCAGAAATTCTCTCTGAAGTGTGTTTGAGGCCATGGGACAGAGGGAGGCGGCCTTTTCAGCAGCAATAGTCAGGCAGAATTGGCAAAAGTAATTGGAAAGCTAAGGCGCCTCAGTGGCAAGAGGTCTGGGGCCACAGAAGCAGGTCAGGAAGCTGTTTTGGGGGGCCATCATGGCCTTTGGATGTGGACTTTGGTTTCAGACCCACACAGTGCCCACAAGTGAGCTGCGCTGCAGCCCTAGCCCTGCCACTTGTGAGTAAGCTGATCCCAGCAGGGTTACACGCTCCCTGCTCCGTGCTCCTCTGCTTTGCAACACCACAGCCTGGGCGGTTAATGTCCCGGATGACAGTTGCTTGATTTTATTCCAACACGATCACTTAGAAGCAGGGCAACCGTGGACAAGGTGGTGAACCCCTTTGTACTTCTGTGTTTTCAGTTGAAAAATGGAGACGTCAAGTTCCCTAGTCACAGAGCAGCTGTGACAGGACCCACGTAAACAGCTCTGATGAGGAGTGAAGAGCAACATGTGGCACAGGCCCTTCTCCACAGGCCAGTCACTGCTTTGCTGTTACTGTGGGCTCCACATTGGGATCAGACACACCTGTCTTCAGTGGTGTTGCAGCAAGGACCAAATGTATGTGAAAGCACTTTGTGCCTGGAAATGGACAGAAGAGCATTGAAATATGAAGACCTGAAAATCGTCCAGAAGACAGGCGTGGCCTGTGGGGCTTGATGCATGGTGGGGGCTTTAATTGTTACTGAATAACAGGGAGGTATGATTGCAAAGGTCACTGTTGCCTGCAAACTCTACATTTTGGTTTGAATTCCTTCTGAGACTTGCTACTTGCGCACCTCTGCTCCTGTAGTCCATCCACAAAGGGCCATCTGAGGAAGCTTGCTCTGCACCAGGCTCCTCTGTGGTGCCAGGAGTACAGCAGTGCACAAGACAGACATGAGTCTGCTGGGAAAGAAACATTAGGCAAATACAGTCATCCCCGGAAATCTGTAGGAAATTGCTTCTAGAGCCATGGGTAAGATATGAAAATCTGCACATACTCAAGTCCCACAGTGAGTCCTGGGGACCCAGGTTATGAAAAGCTGGGCTTCCATACAGGCAGATTTAAATCCTGAGAATACCATATTTTCTCTCTGTGTTTGGTTGTGGATACGAAACCCACCGACTGCAGTTTTTGAAAAAAAAATCCATCTCTAAGTGGATTCTTGCAGTTCAAACCCGTGTTTAAGGGTCAACTGTAATTTCAAATTGGTATCGCAGCCATACTAAAACTGTCATCTGGATTTGATTTTATCCTTCTTAGAAGCTATTCAGTCAACCTGTTACTGTTTTCTGGATGCTGGCAGAAGCCAGGAGACTGCTGGGTCAGGGACCGTGGACACTGTTACTTGCTACACAACTAGCAGCATGTCCAGCAGCATGTCGAGGTCAGTCCCCCTCATTCCCAGTTCCCTCACAGGCGACACAGCAGGCTTAGATGAATGCCGTGTGTGCAGTGTGAAGCATGGAGCTTGAAGAAGGCACTGCGCTTAGAGCAAGCCAGAAGCCAGCCTGCTGTTTGCCTGGAGGGTCGTGGGGAGGGGGCAACGTCACCTCACCTCTCAGGGTTATCAGCCAGACCTGAGAAAGGGGCCAGCGAAGGGACACTCAGGGCCTTGCAGTCTTGGCATGCTTAGCAAGGGACAGGGTGCAAGGATAGCCTCTTCCAACAAAGACATCAAAGACGTACTATATACATCCATGATACTGCCACTTCGATACAACATTTTCTTTTGGCTTTATTCTTCCAGAATTTGCCTATGTGCATATACATTTTTGGAATTGTAACCGTGGCATATATAACACTTAACATGCTGCTTTATTCACTTAACTGTGTATCCTAAGCAGTTCCCCATACTTCCGCACAATTTTCACAATTACCTTGCACGTTCCACTGTGTTCATGGACCATCATGGTTGGACATTTAGGGTGCTCCCACTTTTGTTCTTGGCCTGTCTTTCTGAAAACATATGGTGAGCACAGTAAGGAAAAGACACTGGGGCTGGGCAGAGCAGACTCTCCGCCTGCCGGTGTGTTTTCTGGGTCCGCCTTTCATCCCCCCGCTCCCTTCAGCATCCTCGGCCCAGGAGGACGAGAACTTCTGGAGCCCCAGGAGCTTCTGCCCAGAGAAGAAAACACCTGGTTCTCAGCATCCCGCGTAGTTATGATATCGAATGCTCCTTCATCTACACACAGGGTCTATTCTAACAGAAACATTACAGGCAGGCGGTAGCAGACACTGTGCTTGCCACTCTCATGAGAAGGCTCGGAAGACACGGGAGCTGCCCTGGGTGTGAACTTCGTGTCCACGCTGGCTCCTCACAGTGGCCTTTGGCATTGGTTGGGATCTTGCAGCAAGATTCTTCATCAGTTTCTCCATTTCTGAAGACTTGTTGCCAACAGCAGCGCACGTGAATAGATGCTTTTCTCTTCTGCAGCTCTCTGTTTTCATGAGTAGGGTGGACGTATGCTTCAGGGTCCCAGCAGAAAACACATGCTGTGCCCAAACAGGACAGGAGTGGGGCTTAGAAAGGGCCCTGTTTACTCGAGGTGTGGTGGGGGTCGGGGTGTAGCACCACAAAGGAAAGGGAAGTTGACTCCTACCCATGTGACAGGGAAGCTTGTACCACTCCCATCTACACGGAGAGCCCAGTACGAGAGGAAAGGTGGGTAGAAAGGTCTGCATGGAGAGAACTGGGGCATCTGGGCCCAGGTAGCTCCAGGACAACTGTGCCAGCAGCTGCTCTCCTCCTCTACAGTCTCCTCCAGGATCCCCATCTACTGAGCCCACCTGGAAGCCTGAGGGTGGAGCCCTAGTGTCCATCCAGGTGCATCTCCCAGAGTGCCCGGCAGGGCAGAGGAGCGTGGGCAGCAATCTGGAGGAGCAAAAGAAATCAGGCACAAGTATGTTTGCCAAAGGGCAGAGACACTTCCTAAATTCATAGCTTGCTAGAGTTAGGAGCATTAACAACAACAACAAAATGTTTCTTGCCTGTAAATGGGATACTCATAGAATGACTAAATGAGGTCAAGTCACTCCAGGACCCTGAAAACAGAAAAGAGCACTGGAAGAGGTTGAACTTCGTGGGTGGGTGGCAGAGGGTTCATGGGCTACACCGAGGTACTTTCCCCAGTGGTACTGTCCCTAAGTCACCTTGCCTGATGGCCTAGATTCAAGGTTAGCAGCTGCCATGCTGTCCCACCTGGGAAAGGCCGCAGAGGGTTCATGAAGCAGCCTGCTGTGCTCTACTTAATCCTCCCATGACCTTTACCTGTTCCTCTTATCTTGCAGTTTTTGGAAGCGTCTTTTTCTCCGGGGCTTTGTGATGGCCAATAAGGAGGCCTGAGTCTCCCCAGAAGTTGCCCGGCACCTGCTTGCCCAGCCCGCACTCCAGCTGTGGGTCAACTGGGAAGGAACAAAAACGAGACAAGGGACTCCCTTCTGCCCCTGCTCCCAGAGAATGACTCCCTCAGCTGCCTGCCTGCTCTTCGTTAGCTGAGTCTTCCGATGAGGTGAAGGGGTGGGGTCTTCAGATCAGCCTCTCCTGGAGCAGAAGGTTGAGTTGCAGAAGAGGCCTCATGTCTGAGGACTGTGTCTGAGGAGCGTGTCTGAGGAGCGGGGATGCTTCCTCCTTTGCTGATAGGTTTCTCCCGTCTCAGGCCTGAGCCTCATCTGAACTCAGAGGCAGGAGCATGGGAAAGGGAGAAATAGGTATGGCTCCACGTGGGAGGAGGGCCCGGGATCAACTGTGACTTAGCATCACAGTTTGCCTGTGCACATTTCTGTGAATTAGGCAAGCAAGAGATATGTGATTACAGGATTCCCTAAACTCCATTTCAATCACACCCAGTTTCAAAAGGGGTCTAGCAGGTGAGGTGGGATGGCAGAAAGATCCCCGAGTCACAAGCACCTGGAACTTCCAGGCTGGCGCTTTCTGAATCATTTAGTTGGATGAGATCTTAGAAAAACCTTGCCTCACCCTTCCTGGAAGGCCATTGTCACTTCCAGTGGAACAAACCTGTTGCCTTCCAAGGCATCAACAACTCTTATTGTTAGAAAACGCCACCTGAAATTTAGCTGAAACAGACTAATGGAGTGCTCAATTCCAAATGAACTTCTCCACCTCATTAAGTAGAATAAGAAAATTGTAAGCCACAGACATCTTGAATTTAGCCTTTGTCAAAATTAAGGTGAGGCTTGATCCCTCAAACTTCAGTAGCAGGAAACTTGGAGGACCTAGTTGCTGCCGACATTGTTAAGCACTGGATAGATATTAGCATTTGCTTAGAAAGACAAGAGAATATCCACATGTGCAATACATTTTAAGTAAAAATCTATACCTCTTTTGTGTGTTGTCATTTAAAATAATTAGTTTATCAGTTTAATTAGAGCAAATGTGTTTATATAATTTGGAAAGTTTGGGTGTTTGGATTGTCCCACCGTGAGAATGTGGATGTTTATCATAGGAAATGATACTTGTCAGAGTGTTTGTTGTGGAAATCTGTGATGCTCACTTCAGACTGTGATCTGTGTTTGCCACAGAGGTTTGTTCTAATTCCCCAACCTTGCCATGACTGGCCTGGGTCATCACCATGTGCTTATTGAAGAGCCTTAGAAAACCGTATAGACCCGTGTAGAGCTGTTTGCACAGGTAAGGACTTTCCTCCTGGTGAAATTTTTTTTTTTTTTTTTTTTTTTTGAGGCGGAGTTTCGCTCTTGTTGCCCTGGCTGGAGTGCAATGGTGCAATCTTGGCTTACTGCAATCTCTGCCTTCCAGGTTCAAGTGATTCTCCTGCTTCAGCCTCCTGAGTAGCTGGGACTACAAGCATGCACCACCATGCCTGGCTAATTTTGTATTTTTAGTAGAGATGGGGTTTCTCCATGTTGGTCAGGCTTGTCTTAAACTCCCAACCTCAGGTGATCTGCCCGCCTCAGCCTCACAAAGTGCTGGGATTACAGGCATGAACTACCACGCCAGGCCAAAAATATTTTGGAACTACAATAAAGTGACTGTTGTAGATTAACTTTATAGTACAATGCAGATTCTCAATTTCTCTTAACAAGGACTAACGTATATAAATTTCAGTATGTTTTAAAATTAGCCAGTACTTAGTAGGAAGCCTGTATAGTTTACTGTAGCACTTCTGCACTTGTAGTTTAGGTCTATCTAGATGTGTGACTTCTCAGAGGCTGCTGAAGATTGACCTTTTGCCTGGTAAGTATTCAGTCTCTGAATTTTTATTTAATAATATGCTGGAACCACATTATATTGTATCTGATCAGCACATGTTCTGGTATCTGGGGCTTGTAATTTTCTTTTTCCACTTCATATCTCAGACAATTAATGATGACTATAATAGTTCTCATTAGAAATACATGCAAATAAATATCATGTCTTTGGTATTAAGTGGCAATTAGGTGAAACAACCTGAAATTCTGCTTTCTGATACCAAGATTGAACTTCACTGAGATTACTGTTTCACTCACCGAAAATATCAGAATACTCAAGGGAGTTATTTTTTTCTTAATGTAACTTTCATAAAGGAAATGAAAGAAATGTGGAGACTGAAACAGTTCTTCTGTCTGATGTCTCAATACGGCATGCAGGTTCAATCACATTCTAAGCAAGTTGACTGTGTTATGATACATTTCACATTTTCTGTGATTTTGTTTGTGCTGAGACCTTATGCAATTACAAAGCAGATTTTTTTACACTGACCTACACTGAGAAAAGAAAACCACCGTTCCTTTCACCTTTTAAACCTTTTCGCCTTTTAAACAGGAGAGTGCCTCAAGTCCCTCTCATCAAGCACAGCAAGGTTTGTGACTTTTTCAAGCACACCAAGCTTGTGACTTTTTCTCCCACAAGGTGCACCTCTTGTATTTTTTCTTACTGACAAATTGGCTTTAAAGTAAAGTTAGTTCCATATCACACTTGCCCCCACGACTCCAACCCCTGCTTCTCTTGGGATCTCTGCCCACAGGGTCTAATCTCCCCGAAGGTGTGGTGCAGTGCTGTGCCCACACCTAGGCCCTGGGGGTGGGCTCCCTTTGACTTTCCTCATATCCTTCCACCCTCGACACATCCAAATGTGAACACAGCTTCTCCACAAAGTGCCCCTTCACCATGCCAGTTCTCAGACACCTCGTTTCTTCCCTTGCCTGGAGTGCTGCCCCCACAGCCAGCCCGCCATTATTGGTCATGTCCTTGCAGAGGCTGAACAACCCCGCCATCTGTCAAGGATATTGGGGAGGAGCGTGGGCTGTGTAGGCTTTAGGCTCTGCCAGTGCCTGCCTTCTAGGGGTGCCTGGATGTCCTGATCTCCTGAGATGAGATGGTCTCATGGCCGCCTTGATAGATCTAAGTCCTCTGTCCTCCTCGTTCTGCTTCCAACGTCCCATAAATGGCCCCCTACTGATGTACGTAGCTTCTGTTTCAGGTGGAGGCACAAGTGCAAACATACTCGTATTTGTCAATAACATTGGCATTTTTAGCCCAACAGGTAGCTTTGAGAACTTCTTCTCTTGCTCTCTCCTTTAAGAACGGGTGATGGAAAAGTAGAGAATTATTATTTTTTCCTTAGGGGCTTGATCCGAAAAGGAAGATAATAATAATTCAGTATGATATTGGCTGTGGGTTTGTCACAAAAAGCTCTTATTATTTTGAGATACGTTCCATCAATACCGAATTTACTGAGAGTTTTTAACATGAAGTGCTGTTGAATTTTGTCAAAGGCCTTTTCTGCATCTATTGAGATAATCACGTGGTTTTTGTCTTTGGTTCTGTTTATATGCTGGATTACGTTTATTGATTTGCATATGTTGAACCAGCCTTGCATCCCAGGGATGAAACCCACTTGATCATGGTGGATAAGCTTTAGAGTAAACACATTCAAAAGCTAGCAGAAGGCAAGAAATAACTAAGATCAGAGCAGAACTGAAGGAGATAGGGACACAAAAAACCCTCCAAAAAATCAATGAATCCAGGAGTTGGTTTTTTGAAAAGACCAACAAAATTGATAGACCGCTAGCAAGACTAATAAAGAAGAAAAGAGAGAAGAATCAAATAGATGCAATAAAAAAAGATAAAGGGGATATCACCACCAACCCCACAGAAATACAAACTACCATCAGAGAATACTATAAACACCTCTACGCAAATCACACGTTATATTCTGCAAGTCTTGTTTTACAAAAGCATCCCGT